>NC_057803.1:106291265-106294892 GCF_018294505.1 Triticum aestivum
GCCGCCCCCCGCCGAGCAGCAGCAGCGCCGGGGCGGGCGTCGCGGCCGAGGTGGCCGCAAGCAGCAGCAGGAGCCGCCAGCTGCCCATGGCGGGGCGTCGCGCCAGCCGCAGCACCCGCTCCTGCCGATGCCCTAGCAGGCCGGCCAAAACCACTGGACGGGGGTTGTTCACGCATACTCCATGCCCATACCGCGTGCCCCCGTCCCCGGTGTTTTTGGCGCCCGCCCGGCCCCTCATCAGGCTTTGTACGCGGCCCCTCAGGCGTATCCGCCGGCGCCGCTCTACGGCCCCTCGGCAGCCTATGGGCTGCCTCCGGCCGGTGGGCTCATGGCGCCGCTGCCACAGCCTCTGCCGTCGGCCCCGGCCCTCCCGCCGGCACCATGGGACCCCGCTCTACTAGCGGCCCTCCACACCGCCCCCACGCCACAGCAATACACCGGCGGTGGCGACTGGTACATGGACAGCGGAGCCACGACTCACATGGCCGCCAACCCCGGTAACCTTCTTACCGCTCACCATGTTCACACTGCTGCTCGCATTACCGCGGGTGACGGTTCCTCCATGCCCATCACTCATGTCGGCCATGCTACTTTTCCTTCTAACTCCGTTCCATTACATCTTTCTAACATACTCGTTTCACCTGACATCATTAAAAATCTTGTTTCTGTTCATTCTCTTACACGTGAAAATCCTGTCACCGTTGAATTTGACATCTTTGGCTTTTCTGTTAAGGATGCCCGTACCCGGATGGTGCTCCACCGATGTGACAGCCCCGACGATCTCTACCCGGTCCACTCCTCCACATCCTCCGTCACTGCACCCATGGCGCTTTCCGCTGGAGTGGACCTTTGGCATGCTCATCTCGGTCATCCCAACCCTGCCACCCTTCGTCATATTCTTCGCCGTTTTTCATTCACGTGTAATAAGATCGACGATCACACTTGTCATGCTTGTCGTCTCGGCAAACATACTCGTTTACCCTTTAGCACTTCCTCGCATGTTGCTTCATACCCCTTTGAGTTAATTCATAGTGATGTTTGGACCTCTCCTGTTGCAAGTAACACTGGCTATCTCTATTATCTTGTTATCCTTGATGATTTTCCGCACTATGTGTGGACCTTCCCGTTGCGGCGAAAGTCAGATTCTGTTGCCACTCTCACCGCATTCTACTCCTATGTCTCCACGCAGTTTGGTCTTCATGCGTTGCAAACAGACAACGGGAAGGAGTTCGATAATCTTGTAATCCGCAACCTTCTCGCCACACACGGCACGATTTTTCGTCTCACTTGCCCGTACACTTCGCAACAAAATGGCCGCGCTGAGCGCATGCTTCGCACTCTTAATGACTGCGTTCGCACCCTCCTCTTTCACGCCAACGTGCCACCATGTTTCTGGCCTGACGCGCTCGCCACCGCATCACTACTCCTCAACATCCGTCCCTGTCGCACTCGCGGGAATTTTGCTCCTCACCATCTTCTGTTCGGCACGCCACCTTCCTACACCGAGCTTCGCATTTTCGGTTGCTTGTGCTACCCTCGCATTGCTTCCACTACTTCTCATAAGCTCGCACCACGGTCCGTGGCCTGTATTTTTCTTGGCTATCCCCCCAACACCAAAGGCTACCGCTGCTATGATCCTATCTCACATCGGGTCATCACTTCCCGACATGTTTACTTTGATGAGATGGTTTTTCCATTTCAGCAGGTACCTTCGGATGTTGCGGCCTTGCCCGCTTCTGGTGACGGACGCTCGGGCGCTTCTCGCAGGCCGCCTCCTGGCTTTGAGGGTGCCTCCCGTGCCCCGGGTCGAGTTCCTCCCCGTCCGGTTTCCTTCGGGGCTGCACCCCTCCCGGCGCCCACGACGCCCCCTGCGCCACCATCGGCGCAGGCCTTCTCGGCGCCCCCCGCGCCCTCGCCCGCGGTGGCCTCGGCCGCGGTGGCCTTCCCCGCGCCCTCGCCGGCGGCCTCGCCCACGGCCTCACTCGCGGTCTCACCTGTGGCATCAGTGGTGGTGGGCTCTTCTTCGTCCTCGCCCGTCGCCCCGGACTCGCTGCCCCGCCCGATGACTCGCTCTCGGGCCGGTACCTTCCGCCCGAGTACGCAGTACACCAGCGATGAGTATCTTCTCGCTGCTTCCGTCTCCGAGTCGTCCCCTCTCCCATCGTCAGCTCGAGCCGCCCTTCGGGACCCTCATTGGCTCGCTGCGATGCGGGAAGAGTTCGATGCGCTCCAACGGAACCGCACCTGGCAGCTTGTCCCTCGGCCACCTCGTGCCAACATCATCACGGGAAGTGGGTCTTTCGGCATAAGACTCATCCCGACAGGACTCTCGAGCGCTACAAAGCTCGCTGGGTGGTTCGAGGCTTTCGGCAACGTGCGGGCGTGGACTTCACCGACACTTTTGCTCCGGTTGTTAAACCGGGCACGATCCGCACCGTGCTTCAGCTGGTCGTCTCCCGAGCTTGGCCCGTGCATCAGTTGGATGTCTCCAACGCCTTCTTGCACGACCACCTCGCCGAGCAGGTGTTCTGTGAGCAGCCCATCGGCTTCGTCGACGCCACACATCCTGACCATGTGTGCTTGCTCTCCCGTTCTCTTTACGGGTTGAAGCAGGCGCCTCGGGCCTGGTACCAGCGCATCGCTGCCTTCCTGCAGACGCTTGGATTTACATCGATCCGCTCCGATGCATCCTTCTTCGTGTACCATCACGGGGTTGACATGGCCTACTTGTTGCTCTACGTCGACGACATCATCCTGACGGCTTCCACTGTCGCGCTTCTCCAGCGGCTTACTGCTTGTCTTCGCGATGAGTTTGCCCTGAAGGACTTGGGGCCCCTCCACTACTTCCTCGGCATTGAGGTGGTTCGACGGCCAGATGGGTTCTTTCTGCACCAACAGCGTTACGCCCATGAGCTTCTCGATCATGCCGGCATGCTTAACTGCAAGCCTGCTCCCACGCCTGTTGACACCAAGGCCAAGGTTTCAGCTCTGGAGGGCTCTCTCGCATCCGACGCGGCCTTCTATCGCTCCATTGTGGGTGCCTTGCAGTACCTCACTCTGACGCGCCCCGACTTGCAGTACGCCGTTCAGCAGGTCTGTCTTCACATGCATGCTCCGCGTGACTCTCACTGGACCTTGGTGAAGCGTATCCTCCATTACATACGCGGCACTACGTCGACTTACACTGACGGCCTCCGCCTCTACCGACCTTGTCGCCTACTTTGATGCGGACTGGGCTGGCTGCCTGGACACACGGCGCTCCACTTCAGGGTACTGTGTCTACCTTGGGCCGTCTCTGATCTCTTGGTTTCCAAGCGACATCCCACAGTCTCTCGCTCGAGTGCCGAGGCAGAGTATCGGGCAGTGGCTAACGCCGTTGCCGAATGCTCTTGGCTTCGTTAGCTGCTCCAGGAGTTGCTTTGTGATGTTCACAAGGCCACACTCGTCTACTGCGACAACGTCTCCGCCATGTACCTCTCCGCCAACCTGGTCCATCATCGATGAACGAAGCACATTGAGCTCGACATACACTTTGTTCGTGAGCAGGTGGCCCTTGGGCGCATCCGGGTCCTCCATGTCCCGACGGTGCAACAGTTTGCCGATGTTATGACAAAAGGACTGCCTACT
>NC_057803.1:106295172-106303788 GCF_018294505.1 Triticum aestivum
AATATATGGTTTGTGCGTATATATTGTATAGTCCGGCCCACCTCCTAGTCATTGTATAGTTGAGGTTGTGGCCCACCTTGTACTCCATATATACGTGCGCTATGCACCGATCAATACATCGAGTTGCATTGCCAAAATATTCGTTTCCAACAGTATCCATCTCCTGTCCTCCTTCGGAGCCGCACGAGCAGTGGAGCGCTGCTGAGGCCCTAGGACGACCATCTTCCCCTTCTCCATGTCAGCTTTAGGGTGTTGCTTGATGCACAACAAGGAGTTGATGTAGCCTTGGAGGAATCGCCTGGATGCTTCGGTTGGTGGAGGCTTCTTCTCGTGGGTGATCTCGTTGCGGACGTGCCATACACGCCACAACGTCATCAGGACAATCATGCGTGTGTCCTCATCAAGCGGCTCCAGGAGTGAGAAGAGCCACTCCGGCCCCGTGTTCACCACCTCCTCCACTCTTGGGATATTCCAGTCCCTAGCCATGGCATGCCACAACTCCTTCGCCAGGGTGCACCTACACAGAGCATGGAAGCAATCCTCTCGTTCCATACGACATAGGGGACAAATATCAGTCACCTCAAGTCATCTAGAGCACTTGTTGGCCCAAGTGACAAGGGAGTTGGTAACAATTCTCCATGCAAACACACGTACCTTCGGGGGAGCAGGGCACCCCCATATGGTCTTCCAGATGGCGCGACGACCATCCGGTGCCCTGCTCATGGCGGTCGCCGATGGGCGCTCGCACTCGTCCATGGCGAACCGGTAGGCGGATCGAACAGTAAAGATGTCGTTCTTCTCCGGAGCCCAGGCAATGACATCTTCAGTCTCCCGGGCCATCGTGCGGATGGTGGTGATGGCATGTACGTCCGCCGGAAGGAAGTATCTCCGCAGAAGATCCATGCGCCAGGAACCATCCTCAGCGATGAGGTCCGCCACTCTCCGGAGACGGCATGTCCCCTGTTGGGTGATCGGCTGGCAAGAAGGTGGCCGGGGTATCCACCTGTCCCGCCAGATGCGAATTTGGCTACCATCTCCCACACGCTATATGATACCCTTCTTTAGGAGCTCCAGACCATGTTGAATGGCCTGCCATGTTGGGGACGCATTTCCGTGAACATCGTATCCTCCAATCTGCCATCATGATAGTACCGAGCTTTCAACACCTGCGCACATAAACTATCCGGTTTTGTTAGGAGTCGCCAAGCCTGCCTCGCGAGGAGAGCTTGGTTGAAGGTGCGAAACTCTCTAAAGCCTAGCCCGCCCTTGGATTTCTGCGCCTAAAATCTTGGGCCACGCCAACCAGTGAGTCTTCCTCTTCCCCTTCGCGGATCCTCACCAAAAGTTTCGGACCATTCGGTTCAGATCATCACAAACAGACTTGGGGAGCTTGAACACCCCCATAATGTATGTGGGAATGGCCTGTGTAATCGCTTTTATCATCGTTTCCTTGCCAGCAAGAGATAGAGTGTCTCCCCATGCTATGATGCGCTTCAATAACCTGGACTGTAGATTTTGAAACTTGCCTCGTCCCATCCTTCCCTCCGGCGCGGGGAGGCCGAGGTACTTGTCCTCAAAGATGTCCGTGACCACCTGCAGGACCGCTCAGATCCTTTCTTGCTCGACCTCGGGGCAAGAGGGGCCGAACATAATACTGCACTTGGCCGGGTTAACACTCTGCCCCATGGCCCTCTCATAAGTATGCAGAATGTGTTGGACCCTTCTCGCTTGCTCCTCCTCCGCTTTGAAAAACAATAGCATGTCATCCGCAAAGAGGAGGTGAGATATGACTGGCGCTCGACGGCATACTTTCAGAGGTGTGAAATCTCCCCTTGCTTCACCATCTTTCAACAAAGCAGAGAGACCGTCAGCGATTAAGAGAAACGAAAACGAGGAGAGCGGGTCACCTTGCCGAAGCCCACGCGACGGTGCAAACGAATCCAAGAGGGTTCCACTAAATTTCACTGTATATCTTACCGAGGTGACACAAGCCATAATCCAGTCCACCCACCGGCGAGCAAAACCCATCTTTTGCATCATTCGCTCCAAGAAGATCCAATCAACCCTATCATAAGCTTTAGACAAATCCAATTTATAGGCGCAAAAACTCCGCTCCGGGTCCTTCTCCTACTGAATAGAGTGGAAGCACTCGAATGCTATAAGAGCATTGTCTGTAATCATCCGACCAGGCACAAATGCACTCTGCTCAGGCGAGATAATCTCATCTATTAGAGGACGTAGCCGGTTTACCAAGCACTTCGGAACCACCTTATATATGACATTGCAGAGGCTAATGGGACGAAACTCAGTCATCCTTTCCGGTTTGTCCACCTTTGGATGAGAACAATGGTGGTATCATTCACCCCCTCCGGCATTACTCCAGTCCGAAAGAATTCCTTCACGCCTGCAATCACCTGGTCCCTCATAACCGCCCAATTGCATTGGAAAAACCTTGTGGGGAACCCATCTGGTCCCGGCGCCTTCAGCGGCCCGATCTGAAACAGTGCATCTGCAATTTCCTTGTTAGAAAATTCTGCACACAAACCATCATTCATGTGGTCAGTAACACGAGGATTTATTAGATTAAGCACGGGTCCTGGCATAATGATGTATCCGCCTTGAATAGCTCCGCGAAGTAGTCTGTGACCAAGGTCGCCATCGCTGAGTGATCCGTATGCACCACTCCGTTGATATCCGCCAATTCCTTGATACGATTCTTCCTTGCGCGCCACACCGCTTTCATGTGAAAAAATTGCGTGTTCCGATCCCCCTCTTTCAGCCAAGCAACACGGGATCGCTGCATCCACATCATCTCCTCCCGGTATAGGAGTTCGTTAAGCCGGTCTGTCTCCTGGTGTATCTCCCTTCTATCTGCATTCATAGACATGAGTTCCTCCAAGCAGGACCGGGATTTGTTAATATCTTTCAGAACATTACCAAACTTCTTCCGGCTCCAACTTTGCAATTGTTTCATAACAGTGCTGAGACCAACAGAAAACTCACCAAGATTAAGCATAGCTCCCAAATCTTTCCAAGCATTCAGGATTACCTCCAGAAGCGTGGGATCCCTCTCCCACATGACCTCATATTGGCGACATCTTCTGCCCACGTCTCTTCCCCGATCCTCCATTGCACATCGGAGCAAGATGGGAAGGTGGTCCGAGCTTGGGGCGACTAGATGGTCCACCTTCGCGTGCTCAAAATTGTCCCGCCATGAATTGTTGGCGACCGCCCTGTCGAGGCGGACTTTGACATTAGCCCGACCACTTCGCTTGTTATCGTATGTATATGGCAGTCCTTCAAAACCAAGGTCACCCAATCCACAGACCTCTAACACATCACGGAAATCAATCATCTGACCTGCCGACCGAGGAGTTGCCGAGAAATGTTCGAAGCTCCACATAGCCTCGTTAAAGTCGCCGATCACCACCCAAGGCATGTCAGCTTGTTGGTGGAGGTTCCGAAGGATGGACCACGTGTTATGTCGATCCTCAGTCCGCGGTTCTCCATAGACACAAGTGAGCCTCCAAGGCGCCTCACCCTCCTTACTCGTCACGCACGCATCAATGTATCTTTCATTGATATTCTTTACAACCAACTGCACGGACTCATGCCAAAACAACGCGAGACCTCCACTGAGACCGACACTATCAAAACCATCAAAACCCTTGAGCCCTAACCGAGCACGGTACTTACTCATTTTATTCTTGGATTGCCTCGTTTCACAAAGAAAAACGATACTAGGGGAGTGAGTCTGCACTAGACTCACAAGATCACGAACTGTCCGAGGACTCCCCCCTCCTCGGCAGTTCCAGCTTAGGATATTCATTGCTCCTGACGGGGCACCGCCGGCCCCGTCAGTTCGTCGGCGGCCCCTAGGCCGACTGCCTCCAATACATCATCCTCCTCCGACATATGCTGGTCATGGACCCCTCCTAGCAAGTGCGACGATTGCCCCTCCAGCGTCGCCATGGCTCTGCGTTTCTTTGGAGTACCTGAGATCTCAGAAGTAGCTAGCGCCACCTGAATACTTCGCTGAGGCCCGATGGCCAGATCCTGCGCACTAGGAGTAGCGGCCGAGGTATCCACAGCATCCCTAGCAGAGGGCTTCGGGCGGGTAGCATCCATAGAGGGAACCCCCACCGACTGCTAGGTACTCCGTAGGCATCGGCTTAGATCCGTTTCCCGGTGCGCTTGAGCCCGTCCTCTTCTCCAGTACTGACGGCGGCGCCGACAACAGCGCGTCCAGTGGCGGCGGCAGCGAAGCAGCTAGCAGCAGCCGATCTGGTGGTTCTCCGTGTTTGATTTCCAGCGTCTTCCCCTCCTTTAGATTTAAAGAGAGGAGGCCGAGCCTTTCCTTGCCTGAGGGATCAGGAAACCTTAAGCTTTCCGGACGTGCAGTCTCCGGAGACCTGATGGCCGAGTCCACTTGGGGGACGACGAGATCGACGAGCGATCGCTGTGCGGACAAGGCCGCAGCGCGTCCAGCCGCCTGCGCCTGCAGGGGACCAGAGGTGTTGTCGCACACGGCCGGCGCGGAGGCCGGCGGTGGCGGCGGCGTGGGGGTCGCCCCCGAGTCGCCCGCCCTGGGAAACCCTAGACGAGACATTCTGCCCGGTGCACTTGTCCAGCACAGCATTTTTGAACCTGTACGTGCACATCACGCCTGATACCTTATCGTTATCGCTGGCCTCCTTTGGGGATTATGTGGACGTTTCCCGTTTAACGTTTCAACGGGACGTGACTGTCAGTCCAAGCACATGGAGTACTACGTTTTTTCCTTTCGTGTTTTGTAATGTATATAAACTAAAGCACGCGATAGAGATTGCATGGCCGACCTGACCTGCCTTCCGCTGTGCAACAGGCCAAGGTGCGTAACTGCATGTCGGCATCAACGGGACGGGACGGTGGCTGGCAGCGGTTCTTCTCCTGTCATAAATTTGCAGCGGCCCTGAGTACGTTTGTACCCCATGTCTTCGTACGTTCTATGCATGCTTGATCTTCACTTACTACTAATGCTTAGTACTCAAAGCCGAATGTACCTACAAACTCTTCTTTTCTTGATGAGGCAAATCTTTTGCCTGTATTTTTTTTAAAGCCGAATGTACAAAAAAAATAAGATTTTAGTAATTTCATTGGGCTTATCTGAGTACTCCTAGCTACTAGTCGTCATAACGAAAAGCACGTGGGGATGCACCGAATCATACGCAACCGCGAACTGGAGTGCAGCTCGATCAGCGGCTAAGTGAGAATTTCCGGGCTACTAGCAAGATGCTAATGCACGAATCATTAAGGTGCATTTTTTTACAAAACACCTATTGTGATTGACCTATGTAGGAGTAATTCCATGTGTAAAAACTAATGATATCTCAACAATTTTATCGAAAAAATGGTATCTCGGAAATTTTATCGAAAAAATGATATCTCGAGAAAGATGAAAAATAAAGTGAGGAGGAATAGGGCGTGGTGGCGACTGGTGGTCGGACTGGGCGGAGGCATGGGGATGGACGGCGCTGGCAGGGGCCACCATGCCAAATTGTTTCAGAGATTTTCTTTTTTAATTGCTCAGCAATGAGGTTGTGGGAGATAAAGATGAACGAGGCAAGGCCTTATCTGTAAATGTGGAGAGAGGTGCGGATTTTTTTTTTGTAAAATTGTCATAGTTTGCTTTCTATCAATCATATATAGATCGGACGGTCTATATTACAAGATGGCAGGCACACCATCATCACCAACTCGGTTTTTTATAAGAGTAGAGATAAGAGCAACTCCAATGGGCGACCTGTTTCGTCCGCTGGCGTTCATTTGGGTCGGCACGGACATAAAAGTTGGCTCAACGCGCCGACCCAAACGGACGCGTGTCCGTTTTTTGTCCGCGGGCGACCCATTCCCGGTTCATTTTTTAGCCGGATTTGCGTCGACGCGGACACAGAGACGGGCGCGCGCGCTTACTCCTCCCCCCGGACCCGCTGGTCGGTGGCAGCCTCCACCATTTCCCTTCATTTTCCGCAAAACCCTCCCACCCGCGCGCGCTCCCGCCCCACACCCTCCATAGACGACAACCTCGACCTTGGCGCCGCCGCCAGCCTCGCCTCGTCCGGCATGGCGACCGCCCCCTCCGGCAAAGGCAAGCCTCGTGCCCCGCGCAAGACCGCCGCCATGCCCAAGCCAAAGAAGATGCTGACTCCCGAACAATAGGCAAGGGAGTCGGCCAAGAGGAAGGGCCGGAGGCACGCCGCCGACGCGAGGGATGAAGCCGCCGCGGCTGCCGCCGTCGCCGCCGCCGCGCAGCAGGAGGTCACCAACGCCCGCGTCGCGGCGGCAACGAGGGAGGCGCTCTATATGCTAGGGTTATACCCTAGCCAGTACGGCCTTGTCAACGCCGTCGTGGCCGCCGCAGCCAGCACCGGCTCATCCGCGTTCCCTCGGGTGGTGCTTCCCAACTCGCCCCGCGCGTCGGTTTGCACCCCGATGCCCGGCTTCCACGTGTACCCGCAGGCTTCCTGCCTCTCCGGGGAGTGCTCGCCCGACGTGAGCATGGTGGCGCCTTCCACGCCCGCGCCCGCGCCCATCGACCTCAACGCCACACCGGTGGCCGGTGGCTCGTCATCCGGAGACGCGAGGAAACGCGCGCGGCAGATGCCGGCCGACGTGTTGTCGGACGCCCGCAACCTGTTCGACGGAATGCCGGCCGCCGGCGACGAGGACTACATGCAAAACCTCATCTTCGAGGGCGGTGCACCGGGCGTTGGCTACGATCCCGACGAGAGTCAAAGCCAGGATGGCCGCGGGGCGTTCACGCCGGGCGCTGGCTATAATCCCGATCAGGCGGTCTTCATGCGTGATCAGGTCGGCATGGACCCGGATGGCTTCCCACTTGACCACGAGTTTCCGGATGACTATGGGCAAGAGGAAGAGGACGAGTACGCTATCGAAGTGGAGCCCTTGTTCGAGGACGAGCTCGCCAACCAAGCCGCCAGGCCGAAGCCGAAGCGCAAGAGCAAGCGGACGAAGTCATACACGGCAGCCGAGGACAAGCTTCTTTGCGAGTGTTGGCGAGACATTGGACAAGACCCCAAGACGGGCGCCGAACAAAAGCATTCAACTTTTTGGATTCGTGTCCACCGGGAGTTTCATGAGCACAAGAAGTTTCCGCCTTACCAAATAGTGAGCACACGTCAGCGGATGTCCATTTCGAAGCGATGGAGGGTGATCCAACAAGAGTGCAACAAGTTTTGTGCCACTCTTGAGAGCATCAAGGCCCGCCCCGTGAGCGGCATCGGCGTGCAAGACATGGTATGCTAGCGAGGACCGTACCCGAGAAAATAGAGGCCCAGTGCGGAATCCAAATATGGGCCCTTGACAGTTTACTTTTCCCTACTTTTTCATATATTGCCCTAGTCATACTTGCTAGTTGTAGAAGACATCATAGAAACTAAAAGTAAGAGACAAATATCAAGAATTTAAAACTGAACATGGAGATAAAAAGGAATGATGCAAGCTTCAATTATATGGATAGAAAGGAATGAAGCAACCTTTGACTGATTTGAGAAGCAAGATCATGTGGCAGCGCTGGTTTTGGTGACCAAGAACTCAAAAACATCCAAATGTAGTTTCTTTGTTTGTTTGCTGTTGTTGATGAACCATCGTTTGGCGACCAAGAGCTCAAAAACATCCAAATGCAATCCAGTCTCATATTTTTTCGGGGCCGGGGAGTTTCCAATTGATGCTGATGGGTCACAGAGCAAGCGAAAGAGGTCAAGAGAAACCCTAACTTGCATGCTTGGCGATTGAAGATTTGAGAAGAACACCAGATAAATAGATGGGGACTGGGAGTATTACATATTCCAGCAGACTTTTTTGGGGAAATCGCGAAGAGTTAATAGATGAAGAGTAATATAGAGTAGTGAAGATCATTGATGATTTAAGATTTTATTTGATGTTTGAGGAAGACGACGAGTAAGAAAGAGCACCGTGCATCAGGAAAGGTAGTTTGAGAGAATACTAGTTGGCTGAGTTAATTAATTGCATGGAGAGTAGTATACTTCCTGCTAATTAGCAATACTCTGGCTGATTTGGGGCCCCGGCCGGTTTGGGGGTCCTGTGCAGGCGCACACCCTGCATAGGTGCCTGGTACGGGCCTGATGCTAGCAAGCCGTCCTCTTTTGTGTCTTTAAGTTTGTACTTGCGTGTTCATTTGCATACCGTTTGCCAATATGCTTGGATGAAATATATTTGTAGGTGTTTTAAGCTTTGGAGTCATTCAAGGTCCAACACGACGGCAAGTGTTTCAACCTCTTTCATTGCTTTAGGGTCATCAAAGACGAGGAGAAGTTCAAGGCGCAATATGCCGCCCTCAAGTCGCGTGGGGAGAAGCAAGCCGTGGAGGAGGTTGGGGACGGCGAGCCGGCACGGCCGTGGGAGAAGACCAACTCCAGGAAGGAGAACAAGCGGGATGCAGCATCAAACGCCTTGATCGCAAGCGTGGAGGGCATGATGAACAAGAAGGACTCAAGGGAGAAGGAGCGCTGACGTTTCAAAGAAGAGCAAATGAACGCCTTCATGAAGATCCAAAGGAGGAGGCTTGAGATGGACGCGGAGAAGCAAGCCAAGATG
>NC_057803.1:106304077-106328470 GCF_018294505.1 Triticum aestivum
GGCGACTCGGGGGCGACCTAGGGTTCCCTCGCGCCGCCACCTCCCCCTTCCCCTCCTCCTCGCCGCTGCCGGAGGCGGTTGCCGGGGCCCCCGCGCGGCTGCCTGTGAGGGCGGCGGCGAGGCCTCTGGCCGCTCCCTTTCGGTGATGAGGGCCCGGATCTGAGGCGGCGGCCTCGCTGGTGCCGACGGCGCTCCTCCAGCAACGGGGATTGCTCGTCGGTGAGGTTGTCCGGGTCCCCTCGGCTGCGCGGGCATCGAGGTCCCGGTGGGCGCTGGTCGTGGCGCGGGGAGGCCCCGGGCTCCCTCGTCAGATCTGAGGCGTTCTGGTCCGCTCGTGACGCATGACCTCCGGTCGGCCTGGATCTCCGGCGTGCACGCGCCTGCTGATGCTGTGGCTGGTTCGGAGGTGGCGGCAGGGTGCTTGGCCGGGGGAAACCCTTGGCCGCCGGTGGCGGTCACGGCGTCGATGGCGTACCGGACGCCATTCCCTCCTTGGTGGCGGCGCCGAGGCTCAACTTCCCCTGCCTCCCCCTTCCCTTGCGCCCGGGTGAAAACCCTAGCCCCGGTGGCTAAGCGGCGGCGGTGCTACATCGTCGTCACCTTCTTGAAGGCGCCGACTTGGGCATGGGGATGTTGGGCGTGTATGGCGAGCTTGTCTGGTTTCTGGTGGCGGCCCGTCCGGCCGTGTCTCCGATGGGGATCTCGCCCTTCCTTACCTTGTACCTGCCGTGGTGGAGCGGTACTTCATCTCACACATTGATGGCGGCGGAGATCGGCGGCATGGCGCTGTGGAGGCTCGGCGTCCGATGCGCGGAGATGGACTCGCGCAGGAGGAGGTAGCTATCTGGCGTCATGGTGACGTCGATGGCAGAGTGGCCAGACAAGGTGGATGCCTCAATGTAATCTGAAGACGGACCTGTGGAAGATGGCTGCGACGACACACGAGTGCGTCTGACCAGATTGTGCCCCATACCCGGTATGTAGCTCGGCTGGGGCTTCCGGTTTTTGATGTTAGGTTTAGGTGAGTGGTTTGGGTAGTGGCCCAGTTAGCATCCCTTCATCATATGGATAGGAGTAGCGGCATATGTTGCCAAGATGGTGGATTCATATATATTGTTTGCAATACTTTGTAAGGTTCTCGAGAATAATCAATAAAGTGGTCGTATGCATCTCCCAGATGCAGAGGCCGGAGATCATCCTCCTTTTCTAAAAAAAAGATGCTAGAGATCGAGGCCGTCAACACCAAGACCAAGACGAAAGAAGTCGCTCTGGTGAGCATGATGACCGGGATGAAGATCATGAAGGTGGATCTCTAACACCGTGTCAGCAAGGAATGAGCCGTGGTTCAAGAAGATGCAGGCCGACATGCTCAAGTTCACCGACGAGTGATCTCGTAGCCGCGAGCACCTTTCTTTTTTGTATGTCGGCTTGTGTGCTGGCATGACCCCCGGAACCGCGATGGCATGGTCGAACTCAAGTCTCACTCCTTTTTATGTGCTGACATGTGTGCCGGCCGCTGGCGAGTGCGCCAATATGAGCTGTGAGATGATATTTTTTGAAGCCGGCAATGGTATGCCGGCACTGGTATGGTGCCGCCATGAGACATGTCTATGGCCGTAGGCCTTTTTTAAAAATTGAGTGCAAACATGAAATGGGTCGGTGCTTTGGACGCACTGCCGATTCAAATGCAAAATAAAATGGACGTCTGACCGGTGGCCGACCACAAATAGATAAAAAGCGGACAAATGCGCCTTTCATTTGGGTAGCCCGTTGAAGTTGCTCTAAGCATCATCTACTGTTAGTTTAATCAGTACTAAACCTGGAAACAGAAGAATTGGTTGGGAATTTAGCGCGTCCCTTTCAGCGGCGCTGGAGAAAGGAGTCGTCCATTGCTGGTCCAACAGCCTAGCTCTCACTACAGCCCACAGGATTGACTCCCTTGAGCTTTGCTGCCTATTTTATGGCGAATGAAACGTGCCTATTTCTGTACCCTGTACGTTTTTATTCTGAGAGAGAAGTACGTACTCTGTACGTTGTGTATGTGTCAGCTGCTAGCTTGAGCTACGCACGCGACTATGTTGCCAGAGATTTCCTTCTGGATTCCAGCTCGGAAAGACAGGCTAGTGGCTCCTCATTTGAAGACGGACATGGTTTGCTTGGCCACGACAAACACGGAAAAACGTTGAATGTTTCTGTCCCAAAGGGTTGCTATAAAACACATCTTGTGCTGTTGGAGTCAAGAAAAGTATTTCTTCCGACAGCGGCGGTTGCTGTTTTGTTGCGGTGGTTCTATGGGGCTTAGCATGAAAACTTCACGACTGTCTACTACAGTAAATTTTATCCGGCTCCAGCGAGAGAGGGGCGATGACGGTGGTACATCTTCGGCTCGCTTCAATGCTTGTCATCATCGCTAGATGGTCCATGAATCTGAATGTAATTTTTATTATTTTTGATGTTCGTTGCACTGTCATGTCTGAAGATTGAAAGTTTTCTTGCAATAAAAGAAAGTATTTCTCCAAAGGCTTTCTGACCGAGCAAAATGTTCCAGCACAAGATTCAGACAACGAAGAAAATCCAGTGCAGTAACTCCCGTAGTCATGCCCGAAAGCGAAAGATTTCGATGACAGCCGTAACTTGGCAGTAGTAAGACTCGCCGAGCCACAAATGCAGCGCCACTTGCCACGGCAACACATCAGCTATCGACACGCTCGCGGCATTAGATCGGCCGACGACCATCGACCGAGCGCGACTTAACCACGGTGCCCCACCTTGGCGTGCGTATCGCACGGGTAACGACGACCACCGGACGGGCAGAGGGAGCGGCAGGCTGGCATCGCCACCACGGCCGCGCTGTCCGGTGAGAACATCTCCAGCCGCGTTCCAACAAGACCCTTCAAATAACATTTCAGTCGTCGGCGTTAAAAAATCGGCTCAGTCGCGTCCCAAGGGTTCAATTTTCACTGGCTCGGACCGAAATTGGCGCCGGCGGACCCAACCCGAACCCGGCGCGCTGGGGCGCTCGGGGATGCCGGGCGCATCGTTTTTGGCGTGAAAGAGCCGCGGGCCCTCTTGCCAGCGACTCGTCTCGCTTCTCGCCTCTTCGTCGTCCTCATCGTCTCGTTTCCCGCGGTGAATCAATACCAAAGTTGTCGCGCGCTGCCGCGCCGGTCAGCCTCCGTCATTGATGCCTCACGGGCGGCGCAGTGAAGGCGTGACGACGCGCGTCCCCGCGCATGCGTGCTCGCGCCGCCTCCGCCTATATAAGCCGACCCCAGCGCGTCGGTGGCACGCACAGAGTCTCCACCGCCGACGCGCCCTATCTCCCCTTCCTCCCTCTCCCCTCGCCGTCCCAATTCGTAAAAATGGCCGAACGATTCTCAGGCGACGGCGCGGTGGCGAGCGGCTTCGTCTGCCGCCACCTTCACGAAAACGAAGCTCGGCTCCTCTACGAGGCCGAGTACCCGGTCCCGCCGGACATGCGGGTGCCCGGGGCGTGAAGAATCAGCGCCGGCGGGGTCCCGGTGCCACCACCGCCCACCGAGGCGGCGCGTCATGCGGAGATCGCGCGTATTCGTGCCTCTCTGCCGCGGGCGGCGAGGGAGCGGCCGCGCTACGTCCCCGACAGCCCGCTCTGGGAGCCCTACTTCCGCCGCCGTCACGCTGAGCAGCTCGAGGCCACCAACGGCGTCGTGCCCTCCGGCAGGCTCAACTCCGAGGGGCGGCGTCGATGGTGGGGCGTGCCCGGCCGCACGTTGGAGGCCGTCCTCGAGTACATCGAGGGCGGCAACACGCCGAGGCTGGAGTACCCCTCCCTGCCGTCCTTCTATCGCCGCCATGGGAGCTTGTGGACGCCGATGCGCATGGACCTCGGGGCGTCCTCCTCCTCGTCCGGTCGGTGGACCGGCTCTCCCTGCCTCCGCCCCGTCAAGCCGGAGCCCCAGGAGCCCCAGGATATGCCTGTCAACCGGCGCACCCGCAGCTCTGGTGTCCGCATCGCCGACTGCACCTCCGCTTCCGGGCGCCTCGTCCTCGTCGCGCCCAAGCCGGAGCCCAGTCTCCCCCCGGAGTACGAGGAGATAGCCCGGCGCGGCTTCTCCGACGCGGACGCCCTGCGGTGGGCGCGCGATGACTACCTCCGGACGGAGATGACCCGGCAGACACGGGCCCTAGAGGAGATCGCCGCCCGCAAGCGTGGGCGCGAGGACGAGCACGACGTCGTGATCCTCGACAGCGACGACGACGAGGACGCCGCCGGACCGTCCAACCCGCCGCGTCAACCGGGGGAGGGTTGCAGCGGGGACGGCGACCACGATGGAGGCGGCGATGACGACGACGATGATGATGACGGCGACTACACGCGGTTCTACAACCTCCTCGGCATGTAGAACTGCAAGGGCAGCGGCCGACGAGGAGCAGCGAGGCGAGCGAGACATCGGGCGGGCCTAGTAGTGTGTTTTTTTTTTGTAAAATACTTTAAATATGTATGAGCGGGCGTATTTGTGGCGTGTTTGGTCGAATTTGATTTGAAGTCGCCGACATATGCATGAACTCGCCGTGTTTGCGCCATTTAAAAAGATCCCGTGGGCGTCGCGACTGGGTGGCATCACGTCCCCAGTGCGCGTTTTGCGCCGTTGCACCCTCAGAGCATCTCCAGCCGCCACCCCAACAAGGCCCCCCAGGCGACTTTTCGGCTGCCGGCGCCAAAAAATCGGCCCAGTCACGCCCCCAAGGGTCCAATTTTCGCCGGGTCAGGTCGAAATTGGCGCCGACGGACCCAACCCGAACCCAGCGCGCTGGGGGGCGCTCGGGGGCGCCGGGCGAATCGTTTTTGGCGCGGAAGAGCCGCGGGCCCTCCTTGCCAGTGACTCATCTCGCTTCTCGCCTCTTCATCGTCCTTATCGCCTCGTTTCCCACGGCGAATCAATGCCAAAGCTGTCGCGCGCTGCCGTGCCGGTCAGCCTCCACCATTGATGCCTCACGGGCGGCGCAATGAAGGCGTGACGGCGCACGTCCCCGCGCATGCCACGCGTAGACGAGGCCGCCACGCGTGCTCGCGCCGCCTCCGCCTATATAAGCCGACCCCAGCACGCCGGTGGCACGCACAAAGTCTCCACCGCCACGCGCCCTATCTCCCCTTCCTCCCTCTCCCCTCGCCGTCCCAGTTCGTAGAAATGGCCGAACGATTCCCAGGCGACGGCGCGGCGGTGAACGGCTTCGGTCGCTGCCACCTTCACGAAAACGAACCTCGGCTCCTCTACGAGGCCGAGTACCCGGTCCGGACATGCGGGTGCCCGAGGCATGGAGAATCAGTGTCGGCGGGGTCCCGGTGCCACCGCCGCCCACCGGGGCGGCGCGTTGTGCGGAGATCGCGCGTATTCACGCCTCTCTGCCGCGGGCGGCGAGGGAGGGGCCGCGCTACGTCCCTGACAGCCCGTTCTGGGAGCCCTACTTCCGCCGCCGTCACGCCGAGCAGCTCGAGGCCACCAACGGCGTCGTGCCCTCTGGCAGGCTCAACTCCAAGGGGCGGTGCCGATGGTGGGGCGTGCCCGGCCGCATGCTGAAGGCCGTCCTCGAGTACATCGAGGGCGGCAACACGCCAAGGCTGGAGTACCCCTCCCCGCCGTCCTTCTCTCGCCGCCGTGGGAGCTCGTGGACGCCGAGGCGCATGGACCCCGGGAAGTCCTCCTCCTCGTCCGGTTAGTCGACCGGCTCTCCCTGCCTCCGCCCCGTCAAGCCGGAGCCCCAGGACACGCCTGTCAGCCGGCGCACCCGCAGCTCTGGTGTCCGCATCGCCGACTCCACCCTCGCTTCCGGGCGCCTCGTCCTCGTCGCGCCCAAGCCGGAGCCCAGTCTCCCCCCGGAGTACGAGGAGATAGCCCGGCGCGGCTTCTCCGACACGGACGCCCTGCGGTGGGCGCGCGACGACTACCTCCGGACGAAGATGACCCGGCAGACCCGGGTTTGGAGGAGATCGCCGCCCGCAAGCGTGGGCGCGAGGACGAGCACGGCGTCGTGATCCTCGACAGTGACGATGACGAGGACGGCGCCGGACCGTCCAACCCGCCACGCCAACCGGGGGAGGGTTGCAGCAGGGACAGCGGCCACGACGGAGGCGGCGGCCACCACGACGACGACGACGGCGACTACACGCGGTTCTACAGCCTCTTCGGCATGTATAACTGTAAGGGCGGCGGCCGGCGAGGAGCAGCGAGTTGAGCGAGACGGCGGGCGGGCCTAGTAGTGTTTTTTTTTGTAAAATACTTTAAATATGTATGAGCGGATGTGTTTGTGCCGTGTTTGGTCGAATTTGGTTTGAAGTCGCCGAAATATGCATGAACTCGTCGTGTTTGCGTCATTCAAAAAATTACGTGGACGCCGCGACTGGGTAATATCACACCCCCAACGCGCGTTTTGCGCCGTTGCACCCCAAGAGGCGATTTTTAGCACTTCGAGGAGGGCCAACGGCCGGAGATACTATGAGTCTCTGTCATCGTCACGGCGTGCGTGCGCATGCATATGCAACTATGCATGCATCTGCCTCTTGTCTCTGCTCCGGGTAACTGGCCGGGTCAAGCTGGGCCTAGGATCCTACTATTTTTTTTTTGAGGATCCTACTATTGCTTTCAGGCACGAGGATGGGCACGTCATGTGTAACACTCATCAATTAGATACACTGACTCAGACCCCCCCTAAAAAAAGAACTAGATACACTCAGATTCACGAAATCAACCCAGCGCCACGCTGAGAGGGTAGAACTCCGGCTGAATTTGTGTTCACAGGAGAGGAGAAGAGAGGTATAAGCCTCTCCGAGGGTTCACATAAACAAAGTTCGCGCGAGAGCTATGGTCTCGCTCTCTCGCTCAAGAAAATCTGCGCCTCGCATAGAACTGGGCCCGTTTGTCTTCTTTTTTCGATCGCTGGCACGCGACTGTTGCTCGCGAGCGATCGCTTCGCTGGTTTCACTTTTTTTTTCTCTTTCAATTTTTTTTGTCTCTTCTCCATTTTTCTCTGGTTTTCCCTTTGTTTTTGGGACTGCTACGCGTCGGCCAGCGGGTCTTTTTAAAAGATTCGCCGCCTCGCGGGTAGTTGGTGTGGCATAATCCTGTGGCTCAACCTTTCTCTTTACTTCGCAACAAAGGTCTTATTGCGAAAACATTTACAATAAAGATTATGTTGCAGAATATTTTTTTTGTAACATAGGTTGTATTGCGGGGTTATTTTTGCAACAGAGTTTTATTTTGTAGATTTATTTTTAGCAACAGAGGATTTGTTGCAGTTTTTTTTGCAACAGAGCTGATGTTACAAAAGATTGTTTAAGTTGTAGTGGTCTTTCGCCGTTATGGTTTGGAACACGACCGTTGTTGCAGGATAACGTAGAGGACACGTGCTACACAGGAGAAATAACGAAGTGTGTAATAACAAAGTGTGTGTGCGAGCGTGCGTGACGACGCATGGATCAAGGCGATCCAACCACTGTTATGCGTAGGGCGGCGGATCTTTTAAAAAGGTACGTCGGCTCACGAGCCATCGGATCAGGTGGATTGAGCGACCGAACGTCACTTTTTATCATTGCAATACAAGTCGTGTTGTAGGAAATTCCTGCATCACGGATCATGTTACAGAATTTTTTGCAACATATGTCAAGTTACAGATTTTTTTACAGCACATGTCTTTTCACAAGTTTTCTTTGTAACAGAGCTCTTGTTGCAATTTAGTTTTTTAACATTATTTTTCTGCAACACAAGTCTTGTTACATTTTCTTGCAACGTATAGCTTGCCGCAGAAACTATTGTAGTGGGCAGTGAACAGCGCTCAACGGTCACGTTGACCGAAAGAAAGAAAAAAAAAACAAAACCGTTCAGACAGGACACACGTCACATGAACGAACCGGCCGATCGCACGCGAGCGTCCGCCGGTTAAAGCCAAGCTTTTTCCTTTGTTTTTTCATTGGTTTTCCTTGTTTTATTCATGGATTTCGTTGGTTTTCTTTGCTTTTTCATTGGGTTTCTTCCTTTCTCACTGTTTCATCAATTTTTTTTGTTTTTTCTTCTTTTTATTTGTTTCTTCCCGTTTTCATACTTTTTTTGCTTTTCTTTCTTTCCTTCTTCATTTACATTGGTTTTCTTTTTTTTCTTTATTCCTTCTTGGTTTCTTCAGTTTTTGTTTTCTTTGTTTTTTCATTGATTTTCTTCATTTTTCTTTATATTTTTTCTTGAATTTTATGTTTTTTTCTTCAACACGTGTTAACTTTTTCAGTACACATTCAACATTGTTCTTATACATTATTAACATATTTTATATAGATTATTAACGTTTTGCAAATACATGATTAACATTTTTTGAAACTTGTTTCTTCTATGCCTACTTTTTAAAAACACATTGTATATTTTTGGTATATATCTAATACATTTTTTAATACACATTTAACATTTTTTCAAATGCTTGATTGACATTTTTTAAATATATGTTCAACATTTTTTATACACATTTAACATTTTAAATGCTTGGCTGACATTTTTCAGATACAAGGTTTATATTCTTTGAATATATGGTCAATATTTTTTCTATACACATTTAGCATTTTTCAAATGTTTGACTGGCATTTTTCAATACTTTTAAAAAATGCTTGATTAGCATTTTTCTAAATACAATTTTCAAATACTTCTTTTTTCAAGTGCTTGATTAGCATTCCTGGGCTATCCTCGCCACCTGTCGCGCCGGTTACTGCGACGTAGAGCCGGCGGTCATCGTTCGATCGACAGATCGACGATTGTGACCCGTCCCTGCAGAACTACCTATGGTTATAAATAGGATAAGGGAGGGGTAAATCGAGAAATCATCGTTTCCTCTGTCGCTATGCCTTCGGAATCGCCGCCACCTTCTTCCCCACTCTCCCTAGTCTTCGACACAATTGCCTACCATGGTCCAGGTAAAGACCTTGGCGTTGGAGAAGAAGGACAAGAAGAGATGGGTGTGAAAGGGTTCATCCGCTTCCTACGCCCCGCTGTCCAGCTGGATCCAGGGTGACTGTTTGCCGTCGAGGGTGACGGAGGAGGTGCGAGACTCAGTCGCCGCCGGCCTTGCAACTTGTGATAGTTGTTGGATTTCCCTGAAGTGGAATGGTGATGTAGTATAGTAGCAGACAATATTTCTCTTAGTAAAGAACCAAGATTTATCGAACTAGAAGGAGACGACACAAATACAATGTGAACAGTACCTACACACACAAAAAGCAAATGCTTGCACCCAACAAAGGCAAGGGGGTCATCACTCCCCTTGTTCTTTCCAGTTCCAAGTATCAAATCTGGTAGTGATAGGCAAACTAATAAAATAAAAATGAAGGTAAAGTAAAACAACGAATAATTGTAGGATCGCTTGATAATTAATGAGAATGGACCCAGTGGCCATAGTTTCACTAGAGGTATCTCTCTCATAAATAGCATCGGTGGGTAAACAAATTATTGTTTGGCAATTGACAGAATTGTGCATAGTTATGATGACCGTCTAAGGCATAATCAATACATAGGCATTACGTCTGTGACAAATAGACCGTTAATGTAACTACATCTACTATTATTACTCCACCCCTAGGACGATGTCCAGCATGCATCTCAAAGTTTTAAGTTCATAAAAATAGAGTAACGCATTAAGCAAGATGGCATAATATAGACAGAATAAGATCAACTAATATGACCAAACCCCGTTATTTAATCCTTACAACAATAATACAATACATGCTTTTATTGAAGGAAATATGCCCTATAGGCAATAATAAAGTTGTTATTTATATTTCCTTACATCATGATAAATGTTTATTATTCATGCTAGAATTGTATTAACCGGGAGCTTAGTACATGTGTGGATACATAGACAAACAGAGTGTCCCTAGTATGCCTCTGCTTAACTAGCTCATTAATCAAAGATGGTTAAGTTTTCTAGCCATAGACATGTGTTGTCATTTGATGAACGGGATCATATCATTAGAGAATGATGTGATGGACAAGACCCATCCGTTAGCTTAGCATAATGATCGTTTAGTTTTTCCTGCTATTGCTTTCTTCATGACTTATACATGTTCCCCAGACTATGAGATTATGCAACTCTCGAATACCGGAGAAACACCTTGTGTGCTATCAAACGTCACAATGTAACTGGATGATTATAAATATGCTCTACAGGTGTATCCAATGATGTCTGTTGAGTTGGCATAGATCGAGATTAGGATTTGTCACTCCATGTATCGGAGAGGTATCTCTGGTCCCTCTCGGTAATGCACATCACTATGAGCCTTGCAAGCAATGTGACTAATGAGTTAGTCATAGGATGATGCATTACGGAACGAGTAAAGAGACTTGCCGGTGACGATATTGAACTAGGTATGGTGATACCGACGATCGAATCTCGGGCAAGTAACATACCGATGATAAAGGGAACAACGTATGTTGTTATGCGGTTTGACCGATAAAGATCTTCATAGAATATGTAGGAGCCAATATGAGCATCCATGTTCCGCTATTGGTTGTTGACCGGAGATATGTCTCGGTCATGTCTACATAGTTCTCAAACCCGTAGGGTCCACACGCTTAACGTTCGATGATGATTTGTATTATGAGTTATGTGATTTGATGTACCGAAGTTTGTTTGGAGTCCCGGATGAGATCACAGACATGACAAGGAGTCTCGAAATGGTCGAGGCATAAAGATTGATATATTGGAAGGTTATGTCTGGACACCGGAATGGTTTCGGATAGCTTCGGGCATTTTCCGGAGTACCGGGGGTTTACCGGAACCCCCCGGGGGGTTAATGGGCCTTCATGGGCCCTAGTGGAAGAGAGGAGGCGGCGGCCAGGTGGAGGCGCGCGCCCCCCCCCAAGCCCAATCCGAATTGGACTAGGGTTGGGGGGGGGGGGGGCTTTCCTTCTTCTCCTCCCTCTCTTTCCTCCTTCTCCTTCTTCGAATAGGAAGGGGGGGGCGAATCCTACTTGGACCGGGAGCCCAAGTAGGACTCCCCCCTTGGCGCGCCACACCTTGGCCGGCCTCCTCCTCCCCCTCCTCTATATACGTGGGAGGGGGCACCCCAAAGGCACACCAAAGTTTCTCTTAGCCGTGTGTGGTGCCCCTCCACAGTTACACACATCGGTCACATCCTCGTAGTGCTTAGGTGAAGCCCTGCACCGGTAAACTTCATCATCACTGTCGCCACACCGTCGTGCTGACGGAACTCTCCCTTGGCCTCAATTGGATCAAGAGTTCGAGGGACATCACTGAGCTGAATGTGTGCTGATCGTGGAGGTGTCGTACGTTTGGTACTTGGATCGGTTGGATCGCAAAGATGTTCGACTACATCAACCGCGTGATACGTCTCCAACGTATCTATAATTTATGAAGTATTCATGCTGTTATTTTATCATTCTTGGAAGTTTTACAATCATTTTATAGCAACTTTATATCATTTTTTGGGACTAACCTATTGACCTAGTGCCCAGTGCCAGTTGCTGTTTTTTGCTTGTTTTTACATTGCAGGAAATCAATATCAAACGGAGTCCAAACACCGCAAAACTTTACGAAGATTTTTTTGGACCAGAAGGAACCCAATGGGCCAGAGCTGCACCTGGGGAGTGCCCCGAGGGGGCCACAACCCACCAGGGCGCGCCAGGGCCCCCTGGCACGCCCAGGTGGGTTGTGCCCACCTCGGTGGCCTCCTGCACCCCTTCTTTGCACTATAAATTCCCAAATATTCTGAAACCCCTCGAGGTTAACCTAGATCAAAAGTTACGTCGCCGCAGGGCTCCATAGCCACCGAAAACCAATCTAGACCCATTGGGGCACCCTGTCGGAGGGGTGAATCATCTCCGGTGGCCATCTTCATCATCCCGACGGCCACCACGATAAGGAGGGAGTAGTCCACCCTCGGGACTGAGGGTTTGTACCAGTAGCTATGTGTTTAATCTCTCTCTCTCTCTCTCTCTCTCGTGATCTATATATTGGGCTTTGTTAATATAGTCGGATCATATGATGTTTCTCCCCTCTATACTCTTGTTGTGATGAATTGAATCTTTACTCTTTGAAGTTTTGTCTTGTTGGATTGAATATTCAGAGATGAGAACACATGATATATATCTTGTAGTATGAATACTTGAGGTGACAATTGGGGTATCTTATTGATTCACTTGATATATGTTATGGCATTCAACTCGCGGATCCCCGCGGTGATATTGGGGGTAATCTATGCATAGGGGTTGATGCACGTTTTTATTATTCTTTCTCCGATATAAACTTTGGGGTCTCCTTGTAGTTCTTTGTGTGGATTGAGTATTATGAATATGAATTTGCTTGGTGTTATTCTAATATGAACTCTAGTATAGATCGAACGGAAAAAATAGCTTTGTGTTATTTTAGTACGAACTCTTGAATAGATCGAACAGAAAGAATAGCTTCGAGGTGGTTTCGTACCCTACAAACAATTCCTATCTTTTGTTCTCCGCTAATAGGAAATCGGGAGTGATTCTTCGTTACACTTTGAGGGATAATCATAAGATCCAACTATGTTAGCACTGTTGAGAGATTGCACTAGCGAAAGTACGGACCCTAGGCCTTGTTTTTAAGAATTGAAATACCGTTTTTGTGCCCGTTTACTATTTGCTATCTTGCTATTTTTTATTTATTGAGATTATAAAAATATATTTCTACCATTCATATTACACTTTTATCACCATCTCTTCGCCGAACTAGTGCACCTATACAATTTGCCATTGTATTGGGTGTGTTGGGGACACAAGAGATTTCTGGTATTTGGTTGCAGGGTCGTTTGAGAGAGACCATCTTCATCCTACACCTCTCATGGATTGATAAACCTTAGGTCATCCACTTGAGGGAAAATTGCTATTGTCCTACAAAACTCTGCGCTTGGAGGCCCAACATGTGTCTACAAGAATAAAGTTGCGTAGTAGACATCAAGCTCTTTTTTGATGCCGTTGCCGAGGAGGTGAGTGCTCGAAGGTATATCTTTAGATCTTGCAATTGAATCTTTTAGTTTCTTGTTTTATCACTAGTTTAGTTTATAAAAGAAAACTAAAAAATGGAATTGAGGTTGCATCATATTATTGATCATCTTTATAATATCTTTCTTGAAAATGATGGTTCGGAAAACTATGCTCAATTAAAAGAAGAAGAATGCAATAGAATGTTTGTTATAAATGATGAGCATGATTGCTGTTAGTATGAACTCTTTGAATATCCATGATGCTAATGATATGCAAAGCAATAAGCTTGGGGATGCTATGTTTGATGAAAATGATATTTTTAGTCCCCCAAGATTTGATGTGCAAATTTGTTATAATGATTTCATGCCTCCTATTTATGATGATTATAATGATGAAAGTGGATTTGGAGAGGTCATGAATTTATTTAATGATGAATCCACTATGTTGGAAGAGGTTTTAGTTGATTATGAGAACAAAGTTGCTATCTATGATGATTATGGTGATGACATGTATGCTATATTGAATAATGATAACCATGAAACTTGTCATATGATTTTAATTTTCACTCTCATGATAGTTATTTTGTTGAGTTTGCTCGCACTACTATTGATGAGAATAAATTTGCTTATGTGGAGAGTAAAAAAATTTCTATGCTTATGTATCATGAAAATAATACTTTCTGTGATGGTTATATTGTTGAATTCATTCATGACACTGAAAATTATTATGAGAGAGGAACATATGCTTGTAGGAATTGCAATAATATCAAGTTTCCTCTCTTTATGTTGAAAGTTTTGAAGTTATGCTTGTTTTTCCTTCCTATGCTAGTTGATTATTGCTCCCATAAATTGTTTGCTCACAAAATCCCTATGCATAGGAAGTGGGTTAGACTTAAATGTGCTAGTCATATGCTTCATGATGCTCTCTTTATGTTTCAATTCTTATCTTTTATGCGAGCATCATTGAAATCATCATGCCTAGCTAAAAGGCATTAAAGAAAAACGCTTGTTGGGAGACAACACAACACTTTTACCTACTGTTTTTGCATGTTCACATAATTAAGCTACTGTAGTAGTAATGTTTTATTGCTTTTGTTTCAGTAAAGTGCCAAGTAAGACCTTTGGGATGGCTTACGGTGATAGTTGATTTGATCTTGCTGAAAAACAGAAACTTTTGCGCTCAGGAAACAATTCTCATTTTTAACATAAGCGTGATAAAATGCAGATTCTTTTTGCAGAAGATTAATAGACAAATTTCTCAGGTGTTCCTAATTTTTCAGAATTTTTGGAGTAGCAGAAGTATGGTTTGAGTACAGATTACTACAGACTGTTTTCTTTTTGACAGATTCTACTTTCAATGCATAGTTTGCTTGTTTTCTAGTTTCCATGGCTTATATTGCTTAATATAAATTGTGGAAATGATATGGTACAGTAGGAATTGTGTGGAAACAATTATGAATCTTGTCTTTGACAGTACAAAAGTGAAATGGTTTGCTCTTTATCATACTAACCCATCTCACAAAGTTCCGTTAAGTTTTGTGTGATTAAAGTTTTCAAGTTTTGGGTGAAATGTCAATATGAGGAGAATAAGGAGTGACAATACCATAAGCTTGGGGATGTCCAAGGCACTCCAAGGTAATATTCAAGGAAGATCCAAGCAACTAAGCTTGGGGATGCCCCGGAAGGCATCCCTTCTTTCGTCTCCAACATTATCGGTAACCTCATTTGGAGCTATGTTTTCGTTCGTCACATGATATGAGTTTTACTTGGTGTGTAATTTTATTTTGTTAGGATTTGCTTGTTGTTATTTATAATAATGTTTTGCATCTTTTATTTCAATAAAAGTGGCAATGATAGCCTTTGCCATGCTTATTTTGCAAGTATACATGTTGCTGTTTGAAAACAGAAAGTTTACCGTTGTTGCAAAATTTCCCTAGAAAAGTAAGAATGTGATAAAATGATGAAACATTTTGCAAAATTAGATCTGATAAATTTTCTACAGTGTGGTAAATTTTCATAACTTTTGGAGTTAGGGAAGTATTGATACTCTTGCATTCTTTACAGACTGTACTGTTTTGGCAGATTGCTGTTATGTTTGCATATGTTTGCTTATTTAATGATTCTATTTGAGGATAGGAGTATTAAATATGCAGAGGCATTTAGTGTGCAATGTTGAATAATAATTTTAGTGATTTGCTACAGTAGAGAATGGTAAGGTTTTTGCATTAGTTTATACTAACTTATCTCATGAGTTCTTGTTGAGTTTTGTGTGGATGAAGCTTTTGAGATTTAGGAAAACCGTGATAGGAGAAGAATTAAGGAGACACAAAAGCTCAAGCTTGGGGATGACCAAGGCATCCCAAGGAAATATTTCAAGAAGTCTCAAGCATCTAAACTTGGGGATGCCTCGGTAGGCATCCCACCTCTCTTCTCCAACAATTATCGGTTAGTATCGGTTGAGCCTAAGTTTTTGCTTCTTTACATGAGTTGTGCTATTCTTAGAATGTCATTTTATTACATTTTGCTTGCTGTTTTAATAAAATATTTAGATCTGAAAGTTTTTAAATAAAATAGAGTCCTCAAATAGTTGCCAGGGAGGCTAAGTAAGTGGCATTCACTTCCCGTCAATGAAGCTCTTTTCTATGGCATTTACTCTTGTGCTTCATTTATATCCTATGAGTAAATTATTCATACTAATAATCTCACAATCATTGAAAGTGAAATCTTTTGAGGCTTGACAATCACAATATTGGTCATACAAGCAATTCACAAATAATTAGTATAAGGAAGAGAACTTTCACATAAAAATACACTATCATGGAAATATTTTATGATTGTGAGCCCCCATAAAAATATTATATGCCAAAATTGTTGACGTTGGACAAGGAAGACAATGTAATGGTTTATGTTTGTTCATATTCACATAGAAGTGATATTGTCATAGATCCTTCAACATGTGGTGCTTTCCCCCCCCATCTTTGCTAGCCAAAAATTCCGCACCAAGTAGAGATACTACTTGTGCATCCAAAAACCCTTAAACCCAAATCTTATTTTCAAGAGTCCACCATACCTACCTAAGGATTGAGCAAGATCCTTCAAGTAAGTTGTCATCGGTGCAATAAGGCAATAAAAATTGCTTCTAAAAGTGTAAGATCATTTAGTGTAATAGAAAATTGAGCGTTGTACGAACTTGTGATGGTAAAGCAATAAAAGCGACAGACTGCATAATAAAGGCTGCTATCACAAGGGGCAATATAACGTGACGTTCTTTTTCACTAAGGGATTGAGCATACAAACAAATAAGCGCATGGAAACCTCTACTTCCCTCTGCGAAGGGCCTATCTTTTACTTTTATGTATTTACTTTTATGCAAAGAGTCAAATTTCTTCTCTCTACTCCTTTTTATTTTTCTCTTTTGGCAAGCATCATGTGGTGAGGAAAGATCTAGGCACATATGTCCAGTTGAATATGGGTAGCATGAGTTATTATTGTTGACATCACCCTTGAGCTGAATACGTTGGGAGGCAAAACAATAAGCCCCTATCTTTCTATGTGTCTGGTTGAAATGTTTTGCTCATGTGTACGCGGTGAGTGTCAGCAATCATAGAAGACTATATGATAGTTGTGTATGTGGAGCTCTTACTTAATCTCTGTTGAATAAGTTGAGTTGCAATTGCTTGGTGACTAAGAACATAGGTTGTTGAGTTTCCAGAGAATTCATTGTTTGAACCTTACATGTGAATTGGTTGCCACTATAACATGAGAAGTTTTATAAGAAAGAATTTTTGGGGAACACAGTAATTTCAAAAAAAATCCTACGCACACGCAAGATCCATCTAGGTAATATATAGCAACGAGAGGGGAAGAGTATGTCTACGTACCCTCGTAGATCGAAAGCGGAAGCATTATGAAACGCGGTTGATGTAGTCGAATGTCTTCACGATCCAACCGATCAAGTACCAAACGCACGGCACCTCCGCTATCTGAACACGTTCAGCTCGGTGACGTCCCTCATACTCTTGATCCAGTTGAGGCCAAGGGAGAATTTCATCGGCATGAGGGGGTGATGACGGTGATGATGAAGTTACCGACGCAGGGCTTCGTCTAAGCACTACAACTATATGACCGAGGTGGAATTCTATGGAGGGGGGCACCGCACACGGCTAAACAATCAACTTGTGTGTCTGTGGGGTGCCCCCCGTATATAAAGGAGTGGAGGAGGGGAGGGCCGACCCTCATAGGGCGCGCCCAAGGGGGGGAGTCCTACTCCCAGTAGGAGTAGGTTCCCCCCTTCCTAGTAGGAGTAGGGGAAGAAGGAAGAGGGAGAGAGAGGGAAGGAAAGGGGGGGCCCGGCCCCCACCCAATTCGGATTGGGCTTGAGGGGGGCATCCTCCACCTGGCCGCCTCCTCCTCTCTCCCAAGAAGGACCAATAAGGCCCATTGACTCCCCGGGGGATTCTGGTAACCCTCCGGTACTCTGGTAAATGCCTGAACTCATCCAGAACCATTCCGATGTCCAAACATAGCCTTCCAATATATCAATCTTTATGTCTCGACCATTTCGAGACTCCTTGTCATGTCCGTGATCACATCCGGGACTCCGAACTACCTTCGGTACATCAAAACACATAAACTCATAATATCGATCATCATCGAACATTAAGCGTGTGGACCCTACGGGTTCGAGAACTATGTAGAAATGACCGAGACTCATCTCCGGTTAATAACCAATAGCAGAACCTGGATTCTCATATTGGTTCCTACATATTCTACGAAGATCTTTATTGGTCAAACTGCATAACAACATACATTGTTCCCTTTGTCATCGGTATGTTACTTGCCCGAGATTTGATCATCGGTATCTCAATACCTAGTTCAATCTTGTTATCAGTAAGTCTCTTCACTCGTTCCGTAATGCATCATCCCGAAACTAACTCTTTAGTCACATTGCTTGCTAGGCTTATAGTGATGAGCATTACCGAGAGGGCCCAAAGATACCTCTCCGACAATCGGAGTGACAAATCCTAATCTCGATCTATGACAACTCAACAAACACCATCGGAGACACCTGTAGATCATCATTATAATCACCTAGTTATGTCGTGACATTTGATAGCACACTAAGTGTTCCTCCGGTGTTAGGGAGTTGCATAATCTCATAGTCATAGGAACATGTATAAGTCATGAAGAAAGCAATAGCAACAAACTAAACGATCATAGTGCTAAGCTAACGGATGGGTCTTGTCCATCACATCATTCTCTAATGATGTGACCCCGTTCATCAAATGACCACACATGTCTATGGCTAGGAAACTTAACCATCTTTGATTAACGAGCTAGTCAAGTAGAGGCATACTAGGGACACTCTGTTTGTATATGTATTCACACATGTATCAGGTTTTCGGTTAATACAATTCTAACATGAATAATAAACATTTATCATGATATAAGGAAATATAAATAACAACTTTATTATTGCCTCTAGGGCATATTTCCTTCAGTCTCCCACTTGCACTAGAGTCAATAATCTAGTTCACATCGTCATGTGAATAGTTCACATCTTCATGTGACTAGTACCCAAAGGGTTTACTAGAGTCAATAATCTAGTTCACATCGCTATGTGATTAACACCCAAAGAGTGATCATGTTTTGCTTGTGAGAGAAGTTTAGTCTACGGGTCTGCAACACTCAGATCCGTATGTATTTTGCAAATTTCTATGTCTACAATACTCTGCACGGAGCTACTCTAGCTAATTGCTCCCACTTTCAATATGTATCTAGATCGAGACTTAGAGTCATCTAGATCGGTGTCAAAAGCTTGAATCAACATAACTCTTTATGATGAACTCTTTTATCACCTCCATAATCGAGAAATAATTCCTTAGTCCTCTAAAGATAATTTTGACCACTGTCCAGTGACCTACTCCTAGATCACTATTACACTCCCTTGACAAAATCATGCTAAGGTATACAATAGGTCTCGTACACAGCATAGCATATTTTATAGAACCTATGACTGAGGCACAGGGAATGACTTTTCATTCTCTTCCTATTTTCTGCCATGGTCGGGTTTTGAGTCTTTACTCAACTTCACACCTTACAACACGGGCAAGAACTCCTTCTTTGCCTGTTCCATTTTGAACTACTTCAAAAACATGTCAAGGTATGTATCATTGAAAAATTTATCAATCGTCTTGACCTATCTCTATAGATCTTGATGCCCGATATGTAAGCAGCTTCACCGAGGTCTTTCATTGAAAAATTCTTATTCAAGTATCCTTTTATGCTATCCAGAAATCCAGTATCATTTCTGATCAACAATATGTCATCCACATATAATATTAGAAATGCTACAGAGCTCCCACTCACTTTCTTGTAAATACAGGCTTCTCCAAAAGTCTATATAAAACTATATGCTTTGATCAACTCACCAAAGCATATATTCCAACTCCGAGATTCTTGCACTGGTCCATAGATGGATCACTGGAGCTTGCACACTTTGTTAGCACCTTTAGGATTGACAAAACTTTCTTGTTGTATCATATACAACTCTTCTTTAAGAAATCCATTAAGGAATGTAGTTTTGACATCCATTTGCCAGATTTCATAAAATGTGGCAATTGCTAACATGATTCGAACAGACTTTTAAGCATCGATACGAGTGAGAAAATCTCATCGTAGTCAACACCTTGAACTTGTCAAAAACCTTTTGCAACAATTCGAGCTTTGTAGATAGTAACACTACTATTAGCATCCGTCTTCCTTTTGAAGATCCATTTATTTTGAATGGCTCACCGATCATCGGGCAAGTCAATCAAAGTCCATACTTTCTTCTCATACATGGATCCCATCTCATATTTCATGGCCTTAATCCATTTCGCAGAATCTGGGCTCATCATCGCTTCCTCATAGTTCATAGGTTCATCATGGTCTAGTAACATGACTTGTAGAACAGGATTACCATACCACTCTGGTGCGGAACGTACTCTGGTTGACCTATGAGGTTCGGTAGTAACTTGATCTGAAGTTTCATTATCATCATCATTAACTTCCTCACTAATTGGTGTAGGCATCACTGGAACCAATTTCTGTGATGAACTAGTTTCCAATTCGGGAGAAGGTAAAATTACCTCATCAAGTTCTACTTTCCTCCCACTCACTTCTTTCGAGAGAACCTCCTTCTCTAGAAAGGATCCACTCTTAGCAACAAAGATCTTGCCTTCGGATCTGTGATAGAAGGTGTACCCAACAGTTTCTTTTGGGTATCCTATGAAGACACACTTCCCTGATTTGGGTTTGAGCTTATCAAGCCAAAACTTTTTCACATAAGCATCGCAACCCCAAACTTTAAGAAACGACAGTTTAGGTTTCTTGCTAAACCACAGTTCATATGGTGTCATCTCAACGGATTTTAGACGGTGCCCTATTTAACGTGAATGCAACTGTCTCTAATGCATAACCCCAAAACGATAGTGGTAAATCGGTAAGAGACATCATAAATCGCACCATATCTAATAAAGTTCGGTTACGATGTTCAGACACACCATTATGCTATGGTGTTCCAGGTGGCATGAGTTTGTGAAACTATTCCATATTATTTTAATTGAAGGTCAAACTCGTAACTCAAATATTCGTCTCCATGATCAGATCGTAGAAACTTTATTTTATTGTTACGATGATTCTCTACTTCACTCTGAAATTCTTTGAACTTTTCAAATGTTTCAGACTTGTGTTTCATTAAGTAGATATACCCATATCTGCTCAAATCATCTGTGAAGGTCAGAAAATAATGATACCCGCCACGAGCCTCAACACTCATCGGATCGCATACATCAGTATGTATTATTTCCAATAAGTCAGTTGCTCGCTCCATTGTTCCGGAGAACGGAGTCTTAGTCATCTTGCCCACGAGGCATGGCTCACAAGCATCAAGTGATTCATAACCAAGTGATTCCAAAAGCCCATCAGCATGGAGTTTCTTCATGCGCTTTACACCAATATGACCTAAACGGCAGTGCCACGAATATGTTGCACTATCATTATCAACTTTGCATCCTTTGGCATCAATATTATGAATATGTGTATCACTACGATCGAGATTCAGTAAACCATTCACCTTTGGTGTATGACCTCAGAAGGTATTATTCATGTAAAAACAGAATAACAATTATTCTTTGACTTAAATGAATAACAGTATTGCAATAAAATGATCCAATAATATTATGCTCGCAAACACCAAATAACATTTATTTAGGTTACTAATCCCGAAGGTAAAGGGAGTGTGCGATGGTGATCTTATCAACCTTGGAATCACTCTCAACACACATCGTCACCTTGCCCTCAACTAGTCTCTGTTTATTTTGCAATTCCCATTTCGAGTTACTACTCTTAGCAACTGAACCAGTATCAAATACCGAGGGGTTGCTATAAACACTAGTAAAGTACACATCAATAACATGTATATCAAATATATCTTTGTTCACTTTGCCATCCTTCTTATCCGCCAAGTATCTAGGGCAGTTCCACTTCCAGTGACCATTTCCTTTGCAGTAGAAGCACTCAATTTCAGGCTTGGGTCTAGCTTCGGGCTTCTTCATGGGAATGACAACTTGCTTGCCATTCTTGTTGAAGTTCCCTTTCTTTCCCTTGCCCTTTTACTTGAAACTAGTGGTCTTGTCAACCATTAACACTTTATGCTTTTCTTGATTTCTACCTTCGCTGATTTTAGCATCGCGAAGAGCTCGGGAATCGTTTTCGTCATCCCTTACATATTATAGTTCATCACGAAGTTCCAGTATGTAAGTGCATCTAGTGCCACCCCTAGTTGGCTTTGGAGTGTTGACGACAAACTTGGTTGAGGGACTAATGTGTTTGCGAGAATTACATGATAACACAGGTAGTAGTCCCTCATTGATTCGGTTTACGTACCAGAGATGACCCCTAAAAATGTGTGAAGACATTGAAGACAATGCTGGTCCGTGAAGAGATTCACATTAAAGACTATGACACGAGAAGACATCGTATGAAGACTATGGAGTACGAAGACATAGTTGTTTCGTAGTTTCCTTTTCTTCTTTGTTGAGTCATAGGAACCACCGTATTGTTAAGTGGGGTCCAAGTGAACAAAATCAGAGTGACTGATGTGATGCTCAACCAAATCCTATGTCTTCGGGCGAAGACAATGAGAGCAAATCTTATCCAGAGCTGGATAAGTCAGATTTACTTGTAGCCCAAGTCAAGCTGTCGCGTGTGTTCGAAATCTGAACGTTGGACACGTGTCAGTTCCTTAGTGACCCAGGGTCATTTCGGAAAAATTAGGTCGGGTTGCCTCCTGGCTATAAATAGCCCACCCCCTACACCATAAATTGGTGGCTGCCCAGAGTTAGTGCACAACTTTTGTCGTGTAGCGACCAGACCTCAAACAGTCTGATCTCTGTGTATAAGTGTCATCCCTGGATCGGTAATGCTGACACACACAATACTCGAAGGATTTATAACAGAGTGACAATCACACACTTATTACATCGAATGTATCAAAAGAGAACTTATTACAATAAATATGGCTTAAGGCCATCTAATACGATAACAACGGAAGGCTTGGAAGATAAAGTGAGTCCATCAACTCCAACGGCATCACTGAGTGAAAGACCACGACCAAATGCTCCGTACTCGTCGTTTGAAAAGTCTACAACTTGATACGTTGCAGCCTGAAAACGGGTCAGCACATAGAATATGCTGGCAAGGTAACACAAGAGAGTAATGAACAGAATAAAGCTATCACTATATGCATATATGGCTGGTGGAGGCTGTATGGTTGATATGTTTTTGCGTAAAGCCAATTTTTCCCTACTGTAAAGGAATAAATTTTATTTAACTATCATGGTAGTTGTTAAACATTGAGAAGGTTCACCCAACTCAATCCCAATTAAAAGTAATCATCATTAAACCCACTCAAATTATATTAAGAGTGATGAGATCCACATGATAATCCAAGAACTAGATACTCAAGATGTCCATAACCGGGGACACGGCTAACCATGATTAGTTTATACACTCTGCAGATGTTTGTGTACTTTTCCCCACAAGACTCGATCTCCTCCGTTGGATTTCTCGCACTACATGATGTTTGAGAAACGGATGACCGAGACACAGTCTTTCAGAAGCGTTAGCATCTTACGATGGGTAGACCGGTGTACCACTGTAAGGGTACACACGACTTAATAAACTATGCCAGAGCCCATAATGGCATGTGGCTGCACACGGAAGTTTCTAGTATGAATAATCTTATGATCCCTTTGAGCCTGGGTGGCGGTCCATAGGAGAATCACATGGTACCCCGGGATTTCCAAAAATACAGGCAATCACTGGGTTCCCCAGGTGCCTCAATCCACCCAGATGTGTATTAAAGTTGCCACCTTAGTTGAACCATTAAATTAACAATCTCACATCTGTCATGAAACACTCAAACCCAATCCACGTCTACTAGCATAGCATAACAATATAAGCAACGTAGAAGTAACTCCCAGGGTTTGATAATAAACAAGTGAATAGGTACTACCTCATCTACTTCCCAAACCCCACAATTTAATTCAGATCCTAACCATGCAATGTTTGAGGGTTGATCTAACGCAATGAAAACTGGGTAGTAAGAGGTATGATCAAAGTGTTACTTGCCTTGCTGATGATCCATGAAACCTAGAGACTCGATGTAGCACGCTTCACACTCTGGTTACTCTATCGCAATCAAACAAGCATACAATAAGCAATCAAGCAAAAGCACGGGTAAAACTCAAGTAAGAGATCTAACCAGAAAGTTCAACTTAAGAACTTCGGTTTGTAAAAAGAATCAAATCAAATGAAGCAACAAAACTCAAACGGCGAGAGAAACAAGCTTCGTTCACTAATCTGGATCTAGGTCAAATTTTACAGTAAACAGAAAGAGGGTTTCGAGACAAAACTCTAGGCGCTTGAATCGCCTGATTCCGATAAACGAGCGAAAAGTTATATTAGAACGTAAATCGGATCAGAAATCGCGATTGAAAATAATCGCGGAAAATCCGAGAAAAAGAAAACTGACGAACAGGCTAACGAACGAACGTTTGCTGTCTGCGGCTAAACGGTGAAAACCGTTCGTAAAACCGAACGTAAAAACGGGCGTTCGCTAAATAACTAAACCGAAAAAAATAAACCGAACCGGATCTAAAAATCGGACCTAGGGTTTATGAAATAAAACCGATCGGTTTAAAAAAAACCGGCGGCTTCCTCGAAATCCGGCAGGGTCCGGCGGCGGTGCGGCAGCGGCGAGGCGGCGGTGCGGCGGCGGCGCGGGCGGTGAGGCGGCGGTGCGGTGGCGGCGCGCTGGCGGCGGCGACGGGAGGCGAGAGGCGGGGCAGGGCTAGGGTTTTAGGTGG
>NC_057803.1:106328938-106380188 GCF_018294505.1 Triticum aestivum
GGGGCTCGGGGGTCTCCGGCTTTATAGGGGCCGGCCCGAGGAGACCTGGCCGAGTACGACCCTAAGTCGGTTGACTTTTTTTAAAATAATTTCGACCTGCAAAAAAAGAAAGAAAAGAAATACTAAACGGACTCCAAAAATCCTGAAATAAATTTTCCCCGTCCTCTAAAAATAAGCCGGACAAGGTGAACATTTATTTGGTCCTAAAATGCAATTTTGAAAAATGCATATTTTTCCTAATTCAAATAAAATAGCGACAAAACTCCGAATAAAAATCTTGTTTGATTTTAATATTAAATCTCTGATATTTCTTTATTTTGAGGAAGTCATTTTATCCTCTCTCTTTTGTTTTTTAATAAGAGAAATAGTTTAGAGAAAAATAATTAAAATCAAATGATCCTCTTTTCATAATTCGAGAAAAACTCAAATATGAAAATAACGAAATCCCCAACTCTCTCTGTAGGTCCTTGAGTTGCGTGAAATTTCTAGGATCAACCAAAATACAATAAAACATGATATGCAATGATGCTCTAATGTATAACATTCCAAATTGAAAATTTGGGATGTTACAAACCTACCCCCTTAAGATGAATCTCGCCCTCGAGATTCGGGTTGGCTAGAAAATAGGTGAGGGTGATCCTTTCGTAAGTCTTCTTCTCATTCCCAAGTGGCTTCATCCTCGGCATGGTGACTCCACTGAACCTTGCAAAACTTGATAACCTTGTTGCGCGTAACTCGGCTGGCAAACTTGAGTATCTTTACTGGTTTCTCCTCATAGGTCAAATCAATATCCAACCGTATCGCTTCTAGCGGCACTGTATCTCTCAGAGGAATTTCAACCATCTCCGCATGGCACTTCTTCAACTGAGAAACGTGAAACACATCGTGAACTCCGGAAAATCCTTCAGGTAATTCCAACTTGTACGCAACTTCTCCCATACGTTCCAAAACTCTGTATGGTCCCACAAAACGTGGTGCTAACTTTCCCTTAACTCCAAAACGCTTCACTCCTCAGAGTGGTGATACTCGAAGATACGCTCTGTCTCTGACTTCGTAGATTTTCTCCTTGTGTTTCGAATCCGCATAACTCTTCTGCCTAGATTGGGCTACCTTGCGTCTATCGCGAATCAGCTTAACCTTCTCTTCAGACTCTTTAATCAAATCTGGTCCAAACAACTGTCGGTCTCCAACTTCGTCCCACAACAATGGTGTTCTACACCTCCTTCCGTACAGTGCTTCGAAAGGGGCCATCTTCAAACTGGCTTGATAACTGTTGTTATAAGAGAACTCTGCATAAGGAAAATTATCGTCCCAACTAGATCCATAGTCTAGTGCACAAGCTCTCAACATGTCCTCCAGAATCTGATTTACTCTTTCAGTCTGTCCATCTGTTTGCGGGTGAAAAGCTGTACTGAACTCTAGTCTGGTTCCCAAAGTTTCATGCAACTGATTCCAAAACTTAGAAGTAAACTGGGTTCCTCTATCTGATACAATGGTCCTCGGAACTCCATGCAGACATACGATCCTGGTCATATTGATCTTTGCTAACTTAGCACCGGTGTAAGTGGTCTTTACTAGATGAAATGAGCTACTTTCGTCAGTGGATCGACTACAACCCATATCGAGTCATAGCCTAAACGAGTCCTGGGCAATCCCGTGATAAAATCCATGCCTAGTTTTGTCGGATTTCGGGTTCCGGCAGACCCTTGAGGTTCGAACACTGGGGTGCGCGCGGAGATCTCTCCCCTACCGATCCACGTCCAATCTCCTTGCGGGATCTAAGCTGGAAACAACGAACAACACAAGGGACACGAGGTTTATACTGGTTCGGGCCACCATTGTGGTGTAATACCCTACTCCAGTGTGTGGTGTGGTGGATTGCCTCAGGGGCTGATGATGAACATTACAAGGGAAGAACAGCCTCGTGAGAGGTGTTCTTGAGCTGGCGCAATGAACTGCCAGGGTGAGTTCAGTCACCTCTCTCTCTCTCTCTGCCAGGGCTCTACCAGATTTCTAGATGTCCCTCTACTCTGTGTGGCTAGTTCTATTTATAGAGGCCCTGGGCCTCTTCCCAAATAATGAGTGGGAAGGGCGCCAACAATTGGCCATTTTGAAGGGGAACATCTAGTACAAGTTATCCTGACCAAAGGTGGTCTTCGGCTGCCAAAAGCACTGGTGATGACGCTGTCTTGGGCTCCACGGTGACCTCCGTCCTGCCAATCTGCTGGTCTAGGTCTCGTTGCACCGGAATGGTAACCTTTGCCCGATGCCTTGGCCTGGGCTTGCCCCCTTTGCACCAAAGGGGAAACAAGGACACTGCGCAGGCTGGCGCCCGCCTGGTCTCGATCGTCATGGCTTGCGTCACGGGTTCCTCGCGAGGTACCCCTGCCTTGATCTCTCCGCCTCCTCGCGAGCCTGCCTGATGAGGCTGCCTCCGAGGAAGCTTCCTGTTGTCTTCCCCGCGAGGCTTGGCCCCTCGCGAGGGTCTTGAGCTTGAGCTGATGAAGATGGGTCGCACTGGGCCCCCACTTGAGCCACGTCGCAGGTCGCAGGCAGGCAATTCAGGGGACCCCCGTTCCTAGAACACCGACAGTAGCCCCCGGGCCCGAGGCACGCCCGGGCTTGGCCTAGCAGGGAAGCGAAGGGGCAAGCGCGAAGCGCCGTGGGCCCCAACAGCCTGCGGCCTTGGGCGCCGCGTGGCGATTGATTGGACGTGGGCGTCTGCGCTTCCCCACGACGCCTTGTTATGCGCCCGGCTAAGCGGACCCGTAGTTGCACACAGTTGTTCCTCCTCTCCGCTGCTCGCCCGCCTCCTACCTTTCCTTCTTCTTTGAGCTCCAACCTCCGCCGCCAATTTGGCTCGAGTTCTTCCTCCTCTTCACCGCCATGGCGCCGACGAAGAAAGGAAGGGGAAAGAAGCCCGCGCCTTCGCCCCGCACACCTCCGGCGGCGACCCCCGCCGTTGCTCGGTCGATCATACTCAATCCAGAAGCTTTGGATAAGGTCCGCTCCGCCCTTGCAACTATCTTCAACGAGTGCGGCAGGACCACAGCCTGCCTGCATCCCATGCCTCCCTTGATAGGATCGTCACGGAGGTCCGATTCTTCGCCGATGCCCTATGGGCAGGTCTGGTTCCCCCTTTTCCGCCTTCTTCAATGCGGTGCTCTCCCATTATCAGATCCTCATGATGCACCTCGGGCCAGAGTCCATTACTCTTCTGGCTATCTTTGCTTTTGTTTGCGAGGCGATGATAGGCATTCCTCCTTCCGTGGCCCTGCTGCGCCACTTCCTTTCCTTGCGCCTAAGCGATCCCACTCAGTGCTCAGGGTGTGTGAGCTTCCTAGCCGTGCCAGAGACGGCCACTTCAGGGATCAACTTCGGCCTTCCTCCTTCTGAGGCCAGGTTCAGAGAGCGGTGGCTGTATGTGGACGTTGGAGTGCCCAACCCTCTGCTCTCGCACCCGGCCTCGCCTGCTGTTCCTCACGCGGGCTGGGACCATGAGGTGCTCGCGAGCCCCCAGCCCACCTTCGTCTGGCGCCGCTTCCAGAGTTTGAGGGCGCTCAACGTGACAGCGCCCAAGGTGGTGAAGGAGTTCCTCCAATGTCGCATTGCTCCTCTTCAGCGCCACTCTCGTCGGATGTGGGACTTTGCGGGCCATGGAGACCGCATGCGGCTTCAGGAGGAGGACTTGGCACCTGAAGTGCCGCGGACGGTGCTCAGGGTCTTGACTAGCAATCCTTCCCCAGGCAGCCTTCGAAGTAATGGTGTCCTCTTGTATCTTTGCTCCGGCAGGGCCGACTTTGTGAGGCAGATGCCCGGCTTCGACGAGTGGGGACTGCGCCCGGCTTGCTTCACGGGGCCCCGTGAGAACCCAATCACCGTGGTTGCTTCTCCTGTCGCCCACATCGGTCCTTCCTCGGGCGATAGGGCGGGGAGATAAGAACCGGCGAGAGTTGAGGTGCCCGATGTCGAGGTGCTGATGCCGCGAGAAGCCTCAAAGGCGGCATCTCCCGACGCCCGCCCTGGAGCGGCGGCAGGTGCAGAGTTGCGGCCTGTGGTTCCTGAGGCGGGGGCTCCCGAGCCCCCAGCCGTTCCTCGCGAGGCGACGCCTGACGGCGCCCCCCAGGCTGACTCCTCCAGCGCTGTTCATCTTGATGCTTCTTCCACACCAGGGGCCGACCCCTGCGCCGGGCGCTTAGGTCGGTTCCGCGTAGACTTCGAGGCCCTCCGCAAGAGGAAGGAGGCCTTGGGTGGCAATGACCACCCTTGCCGCTTGTTGAAGCGCAGGAAGTACTTTGCCATGGACGAGTAAGTCTTCTTCTTTCCTTGCTCGTTTACTTTGCTATCCCTGCGACTGATTATGGCCCTTTCAGGCCCTGCCCTGCAGAACCCGCCGAGCCAGCCCGGGAGCCATCCCCCCAAGCTTCGCCTTCTCCGCTAGCCTTGGGCTCACCGAGCTCGAGCGGCACCCCTGCTGCCAGACCAGTTGATGGAGTGGTCCGTTCCATAGGGAACCTCGAGCCTGCTGCCCGCTGTCCTTTCTTCATGAGTCCTCCTGGGGCACATCCGGCTTGCCCCGTGTTCCTCCTCTGATCATAGATGGTGAATGGCTGAAGTCTGTCTTTGGCTCCTCCTCCATGGGTGGACTGACACCAGGCCGGATTCCTAGAGAGGTCCGTTCAGCGATGGCTAGGGCGCCAGCCCCCAGCCCCGCACCGGGAGGGGGCCTGCCGCCTCGGGGCCCTCCGCATGCTCCGGTGGAAGAGGGTGATGCGGAAGACGTGCTCAGGCGCGCTCGGGAGAAACGCGCCCTTCGTGAAGAGTTCCTCTAGAGGGCGACGGATGCGGTGAGCCGGATCGGGGCAGAGCTTGCTGACGAGGATGCGCGCCTCGAGGCCGAAGGTTTGCGCCTTGCTGAGGAGAGGCGCAAACTAAGGGTGGCCATCACCCTCGCGCGTCACCAACGTGATCTCGAAAACGCGAAGGCTGAAGTGTCGCTGGCAGCTTCGCGGGAGGCCTGTTCCCAGGCCGTCGAGAAGGCTCGGGAAGCAGACCGACGGCGCAAGGATGCGGAGGAGCACACATGGGAGCTCCTGGCCTGGGGCAACTCCCTGGAGCAGTAAGTGGAACTGTGCCAGGCGGACCTTGAGTCGATGGAGGGGCCCCTGTTGATCGGGCGGAGCTTCTAAAGCGCTAGGAGGCGCTGACGCTGGAGGCCACCGAGCGCAACCTTAATCTTGAGCGGTTGGAGACGAGGGAGCGCCTAGTGGCTCGGGCGGAGGATGACGTTGCCGCGCGCGAAGCCCGTGCCCAGGAAGAAGTCGATCGTCGCATGGCGGAAGCTCGCTCGGCCTTCGAGCGCGAATATGAGACGAGGTTGGGGCTGATCAGGGCCGAGGCTAAGGGCAGGACCGCGGCCCTCAGGGCCAAACTGGCTGAAGTGACATGTCGCGCGGACTCCTCTGCAGTCGCCCTCAACGCAACACAGGCGGAACTGTCCTCTTCCCGGGCCGAGCAGCTTCTTCTCCAACAGAGGGTTGATGACGCCGAGGCCATCCCGCAGCAGAATGAGGACAAGATCCGTCGGCGGCGGGTTCTGGAGCGTGAGCATGCCCCCATGCTTCAAACGCTCAGAGAAAGGGCCAACACAGCTTTGGGCAACATCTGCGAGGCTGCCGCTAAGGAGCCGCACGAGGTCAACTACGCCGGCAACCTCCTGTTTTTCACTAATGTGGTGACGCTTCTGGAGAAACGCTCCGAAAGGTCCCGTTGGCTTGTCGAAGAGAGGAGCCGAGCCTTGCTTGGGCGTGCATTCTCCCGCGTCTTCAGCTATCTGTTGGATAGGGACCCCCACTTTGACTTTGACGCTGCCATCGCACCCGTGCCCATATCCGTCCGGGGTGCCCTGGCGCGATGGGTGGAGGACAATGTGGATGCCCTCGTCAGGGCCTTTGCATCTGATGATGATGGCGTGGTCGTGGCCGCTAATGAAGGTGGTGTTGTGGACGAGCCTGGCGCTGACGGAGATGCTAGCGGCGGCGGCAATGTCAACGACGCCAGCGATGCCTACGAGGATGCCCAAGATGACGCGGTGAGTGATATGTCCGACTGACCGCATGTCACTGCTGTTTATCCTGCACGAAGAAGGTTCGGGCTTGGCCCTGAAGAATGTAAGAGCATTTTGGGAGGGGTGGCCCCTCATGTAAAGGTTTGCAATTAGTACCCAGGTAAGTATAACGTTGCGTGTGAACTTAGCAGCTGGCCTGGTGATGAGTCAGCTAACTTGTGTACCTTCCGACCCCGACGAGTCCTAAGAGGGCCTGCGGGGGCCGCCGTACCTTGGCTGTCGCCTGATTAACTTGTAGATTCCGCGATGAGGACCTCCGGAGAGGGTGCAGCACAACGGTCCCGGCTGTAAAATGTGCCTGGCCCGGGCCCGGCTCGCGAGGGGGGGGGGGCAGTCGACGCTAACTTTGGACGCAAAGCCAGAACCAGAACGCGAGAGATTGCTCGAACGAGACTAAACACCCCTTCCCCCAAACACACACAAGCATCGAGCTCAAATCCAACTTAAATCCAAATCGAAGAACTTGTCAACAAGGAAAGGCAAAAGCAAAAGGCCGCGTCCGGCATGTAGTCTAGTCTTCGACGTCTTCTCACCAGCGCGGAGCTAAGTGCTGCCATTGGGCGTGGGCGGGAGCCCCCGAGGCCCGAGGGTGGCTCTCCGGAGACTCCGGGGCATGTACAGCCCCACTCATTATTATGTGAGAGTGTCACGGGCGGTGAGCTTCACAGGCACTGGGCCTTCTTCACAGGTACCGGCCTTGTTTCATATCGCCAGACGAGGGCCCCGCCTTGCGCCACACTCTGCCGCCATCGACGGCGACTAGAAACTAGGACGACGCCAATGAGGTAGAGCGGTCGCCAGAGGTTCCCCCGACGACCACGGGTCCCCTAACGCGGGCAGGCCCTGGGGCACCTTCCCGGCAGCGGGCCTACCTCCTGAGAACGCCTTGCTCTGACCGTCGCGGGGACAAACCCGAATCTCGGCCCCTCTCCTGCAGCCCCCTGCGCCCTCCTCTTGAGGGGTATGAGGCTGCAGAATTGGGGTAGCCACCTGCTGCATAGACCTGTATCTCCTGCGACCCATGGTTAGCAGAAGCTTGCTCCTGAGGGATGAGTGGTACCCGATAGTTGCCGCCACCGGTGCGGTTGTCGAGGCTCTCCTGGGGTTCCCGAAAGAGCTTAGCTTCTGGCGTCTCCTCGCCCCAGCCTGGCCCAAGGAATGAGCCATGATCTTCTTCCAGCGCGCACCCCTGATCCACCATGCGGGGCACATAAGCTTCTGGGGCCACCGCCTCGTGCGCCTCGCCGTAGCACCATGTATACCATGCAGCCTGGCTTGGAGCGCCGTCTTGGGGGTGATGGCGCGGCGGTCCGCCGAGGCCAAAGGCCATGGCGTGCACCCCTTCACTGGCCTGAGAGGGGGCTGGCGTGACTTGTCGCCCGGTGCCGGCGGAGGTGTTGGTGCTGGACGGGTCCTGGAGTCCACTGGAAGTCATGTGCGTGCGCACGATGCCACCATGCGGCCCGCCTTGGGTCTGGGGTGGCAGCTGGACGCAGAAAGGAGGTGTTCCTAATGCGGTGGCATCCAGGAGCTCAGCTACTCGCTCGAACAACATGTCACGGCCGCCCTCCAGCAGTCGGCACCATAGCAGCTCTTGGGCCACCGTGAGCGCGGCCCTGGAATTCGCTTGCTGTGGCCCACACCTACCGTGGTGTGAGGGCAGGCGGCGTCTGGCCGCGTCACCCGCGCCCCGCAGCGCCCTGCGGAGCACGGGCTGCTTGAGGCGCAAGGTTGAGGTTGCCCTGGGCTGGTGCCACGGCGTGGGCGGGCCACGCTGCCCAGCGGTCGGCGTTGGCTGCCGGGTCGCTTGACATCTGAACGGCAAGGCGACGGAACGTGATGCGGAGGAAGAAGGATTCTGGCGCACCCCTACCTGGCGTGCCAAATGTCGGATTTCGGGTTCCGGCAGACCCTTGAGGTTCGAACACTGGGGTGCGCGCGGAGATCTCTCCCCTACCGATCTACGTCCAATCTCCTCGCGGGATCTAAGCTGGAAACAACGAACAACACAAGGGACACGAGGTTTATACTGGTTCGGGCCACCGTTGTGGTGTAATACCCTACTCCAGTGTGTGGTGTGGTGGATTGCCTCAGGGGCTGATGATGAACAATACAAGGGAAGAATAGCCTCGCGAGAGGTGTTCTTGAGCTGGCGCGATGAACTGCCAGGGTGAGTTCAGTCGCTTCTCTCTCTCTCTCTCTCTCTCTCTCTCTGCTAGGGCTCTACCAGATTTCTAGATGTCCCTCTACTCTATGTGGCTAGTTCTATTTATAGAGGCGCTGGGCGTCTCCCATAATAATGAGCGGCAAGGGCGCCAACAATTGGCCATTTTGAGGGAACATCTAGTACAAGTTATCCTGACCAAAGGTGGTCTTCGGCTGCCAAAAGCACTGGTGATGACGCCGTCTTGGGCTCCATGGTGACCTCCGTCCTGCCGCTCTGCTGGTCTTGGTCTCGTTGCACCAGAATGGTAACCTTTGCCCGATGCCTTGGCCTGGGCTTGCCCCCCTTTACACCAAAGGGGAAACAAGGACACTGCGTAGGCCAGCGCCCGCCTGGCGCCCGCCTGGTCTCGATCATCATGGCTTGCGTCACGGGTTCCTCGCGAGGTACCCCTGCCTTGATCTCTCCGCCTCCTCGCGAGCCTGCCTGATGAGGCTACCGCCGAGGAAGCTTCCTGTCGTCCGCCCCGCGAGGCTTGGCCCCTCGCGAGGGTCTTGAGCTTGAGCTAATGAAGATGGGCCACGCTGGCCCCCCACTTGAGCCACGCCGCAGGTCACAGGCAGGCAAGTCTGGGGACCCCCGTTCCCAGAACACCGACAAGTTTATCCCACTTCCATTCGGGTATAGGCAATGGGTATAGCAATCCTGCTGGCTTCTGATGTTCTGCCTTCACTCTCTGCCATACATCACAAACTGCCACATACTCCACAATATCCTTCTTCATACCGGTCCACCAGAAATTGTCCTTCAAATCTAGATACATTTTGGTATTTCCTGGGTGAATCGAATATGGTGAATCATGGGCCTCTTTCTGAATCAACTTCCTGATCTCCTGATCTTTAGGCACATATACGCGGTCCTCAAACCGTAAAGTATCGTGTTCATCCTCACGAAATCCCTTGGCTTTTCCTTTGCTCATCCTTTCCTTTATCTCGGCAATCTCCTTGTCCGTCTTTTGCGCTTCTCTAATCTTATCCATCAAAGTATACCGAATCTCCAAACCTACTACATAACCTCTCAGAACTATCTCCAAACATAGCTCACGAAGGTCTTCTGCTAACTCCCTGGGTAATCCTCCGGTCATGAGGGTATCGACATGAACGCATCAGCTACTACGTTAGCCTTTCCAGGATGATAGTGCAATTTCATATCATAATCCTTAATGAGTTCTAACCATCTCCTCTGCCTGAGATTCAACTCCTTCTCTGTGAAGATATATTTCAAACTCTTGTGATCCGTGTATACCTCACAATGGTTTCCAATGAGAAAATGTCTCCATGTCTTCAACGCATGTACTACGGCTGCTAACTCCAAATCATGCGTAGCATAATCTAACTCATGGGGTTTAAGCTATCGTGAGGCATATGAAACAACTCTTCCCTCCCGCATAAGTACGGCTCCAAGTCCTCGACGAGAAGCATCGCAATACACTTCATAATCCTTGCATTGATCTGGCAGGATCAACACTGGTGATGTAACCAAGCGTCTCTTCAACTCCTGGAAACTGGCCTCACATTCCTCAGTCCAATTGAACTTGGTGTCCTTCTTCAACAACTCCGTCATTAGTTTTGCAATCTTTGAGAAATTCTCAATGAACCTCCAGTAGTATCCCGCGAGTCCAAGAAAACTCCGGATCTCTCCAACTGTCGTGGGTGCTTCCCAATTTGTCACAGTGACAACTTTGTTGGGGTCTACTACTATTCCTTCTCTGGATATAACATGTCCAAGAAATCCAACTTCCTTCAGCCAAAACTCACACTTGCCGAACTTGGTGTATAACTGATGTTCCCTGAGCTTCCCAAGTACCAAACGCAAATGTTCCTTATGTTCCTCTTCATTCTTCGAGTAGACCAGAATATCATCGATGAACACTATGATGAACTTATCCAAAAACTCCATAAACACCTTGTTCATCATGTTCATAAAGTAGGTAGGTGCGTTAGTCAGGCCAAATGACATAACGGTATACTCATGTAGCCCATACCTTGTGGTAAAAGCTGTCTTAGGTATGTCCTGCTCTCGAATCTTCAACTGGTGATAGCTTGATCGCAGATCGATCTTGGAAAACACCTTAGCTCCTTGCAGCTGATCAAACAAATCATTGATCATCGGCAGTGGGTACTTGTTCTTGATCGTTACTTCATTTAATCCACGATAATCAACAACCATCCTTAACGATCCATCCTTCCTTTCTACTACAAGTACTGGTGATCCCCAAGGTGACGAGCTTGGGCGAATATATCCCTTATCCAATAACTCCTTAATCTGCTTCTTAATTTCTTCTAAATCCTGTGCGGGCATTCTATACGATCTCTTAGATATTGGCCCAGTGCCTGGCGAAAGCTCTATCAAAAACTCTATGTCTCTATCCGGTGGCATGCCTGGCAACTCTTCTGGAAATACATCCGGAAATTCCTTCACCACTGGTACTTCCTCCTGTACTACTCCCGATAAGCAATTTACTTGAGTCCTATTCGGCACATGCCGGGATACATACTTGACCCTTCTTCCTTCTGGGGTGGTGAGTAAAATCGTCTTACTTGCGCAATCGATGTTTCCTCCATACATCGATAGCCAATCCATACCTAGAATCACATCCAAACCTTGCGATTCCAAAATTATCAGATCGGAGCGGAAAACATGCCTACCTATGGCCAATGGCATCTGAAAACATCCATGGCTTGCCATATACTCTGCTCCGGGTGAGGTTACTAGCATGGGTGTCTTAAGTACTCTAGTGGGCAGGTTATACTTATCCACAAATCCCCTCAATATGTATGAATGAGATGCACCAGTATCAAAAACAACTACTGCAGTAAATGACTTAACCAAAAACTTACCAATTATTGCATCTGGCTGGGCTTCAATCTCCTCCACGTTAACGTGGTTTACTTGTCCCCTGTTGAAAGGGTTGGGATTCTTCCCAGAGCTTCCATTGCCATTTCCATTCTTAGTTTCAGGACATTCATTGGCGTAATGTCCGGTCTTCTGACACTTGTAGCAAGTAACGTGGCTTAGATCCTTCTTAGCGGGTGTTGCCAGGTTGGAACGGTTATGTCCACTACTTCTCCATTACCATTGCCGTTCTTGGGGCCACTATGATTGTGTGAACTTCCTCCATTATGAGTGTGGCCTCCATGGTTATGCACAAGTGCTCCCGAGTTCGGGGTGAAACGGGGTCTCTGCTGGGCTCCAGAATTATACTTCCCTTGTCCATACTTCCTCTTGCGGCTGTCAATCTGCTGCTGCTTCCCTTCAAGCATGAGAGCTCTATCCACCAACTCCTCGTAGTTATTGAAATTTGCTACCATCAACTGCATGCTTAGCTCATCATTCAGTCCTTCCAGAAACTTCTCCTTCTTAGCTGCATCTGTAGCAACGTCATCTGGGGCATAACATGCTAACTTACTAAACTCATCCACATGCTGGCCAACAGTGCGTACTTCTTGGCGTAAGTTGCGAAACTCACACTTCTTCATGGCCATAGCTCCTGCTGATACATGGGCAGTACGGAAAGCCTGCTGGAACTGATCCCATGTGACAATGGCTATGGGATAAGTGACAGTGTAATTTTCCCACCATGAGGCTGCTGGTCCATCCAACTGATGTGCGAAAAAACGCACCTTCTCAGCATCTGTGCATCCTGCAGTGGTTAACTCCCTTCCAATCCCGTGGAGCCAATCATCTGCAACTATCGGCTCAGTGCTACTGGAAAACACCGGTGGCTGCAACCTCAGAAAACGGGCTAAGTTGTCAACTGGTGGTGGTGGTGGGTTGTTGTTGTTGCCTTGATTCTGAACTAACAGCTGCATCAGGGTATTCTGCTGCTAGATCAACTGAGTGAGCTCCGGTGGAAAGGTAAACCCGGGGTCACGTCTCGGAGGCATCTGAGGGTTTAGAGAGAAGAGAATAGAATAGAATGAGGTCTAGTGAGAAAACACTAAGCATATGCACATGAGACAAACACAATCATATCACTCAATCAATCAAGCAAAGGCATACAATCGGTCTAGATCTATCGTTACAAAGTGCTTGGACTATACTATTTACATGGTAGACTACTACTACCGTTTTGGTGGTCAACTAGAAATATTGATCGGTCGAAGACTCCATGACATCTGCTCCAGCTTCATCAACATAGTCATCATCGCTATCATCGGGGTCCAAGTCGTGTCGTCAATAATGATGTAGTCCTCCGGACGAATCTCCTTGGGTTCTTCGTCTTCTCCACCTGGTGCGGGGTCTCCCATGAATACTCCTAGCTTCCTTTCCAGATCATCATTCCTCTCCACTAGTACGATGATTTCCTCCTCATAATCTTCACGAGTAGCCTTGAGTTCTTCTTCAAGCTCCGTGATCCTGGTCATTGCCTTCTTCAGATCTATCATGCCTGCGCACATCTGGTTCTCCTGGCGGCGAATATGCTGGTTTAACTCCTGGATGAAAGCTGCAATGGATCTATCCTTCCTGGTGCTGATCATCTCCCATTGCTCATCTCGGCGCCCACAAATCTGGTAGATAGTATCCTTGAGATCCTTGTGGTAAACTTCTCCAATGCGTCCCATGGTGATGTGAGCTGCCATACTCTTTCCTAGACTCCAGGTTGGTGCATCGAAAGAAAACTCTATGGGATCAGTGACTGGTGTGAATGTCCTTCCTGGAACTTGAACTTGAATCATCCAGCGCTCCTCTTCTGGTAAAGTGGCATTGTAGGTCCTGGTGAAGCTTGGTATTCCAATGTTTAGGTACCTAGTGACTTCCTTCAAGTGTCTTCCAAAAGGGGCGTCTTCATCCGGTTGCGCAAACTTGTTCCTTGCCTCCGCCATCCTAAAGAGTAGAAAAAGGAGAGGAGTTAGAAATGAGAAGAGAATAGTGATCTAGGGCTTTAGCTTAGTGGTCGTGTCCTACAGTCAGCGTGTGCTCTGATACCATCTTTGTAGCGACCAGACCTCAAATAGTCTGATCTCTGTGTATAAGTGTCATCCCTGGATCGGTAATGCTGACACACACAATACTCGAAGGATTTATAACAGAGTGGCAATCACACACTTATTACATCGAATGTCTCAAAAGAGAACTTATTACAATAAATATGGCTTAAGGCCATCTAATATGATAACAGCGGAAGGCTTGGAAGATAAAGTGAGTCCATCAACTCCAATGGCATCACTGAGTGAAAGACCACGACCTAATGCTCCTTACTCGTCGTCTGAAAAGTCTGCAACATGATACGTTGCAGCCCGAAAACGGGTCAGCACATAGAATATGCTGGCAAGGTAACACAAGAGAGTAATGAACATAATAAAGCTATCACTATATGCATATATGGCTGGTGGAGGCTGTATGGTTGATATGTTTTTTCGTAAAGCCAATTTTTCCCTAATGCAAAGGAATAAATTTTATTTAACTATCATGGCAGTTGTTAAACATTGAGAAGGTTCACCCAACTCAATCCCAATTAAAAGTAATCATCATTAAACCCACTCAAATTATATTAAGAGTAATGAGATCCACATGATAATCCAAGAACTAGATACTCAAGATGTCCATAACCGGGGACACGGCTAACCATGATTAGTTTATACACTCTGCAGAGGTTTGTGCACTTTTCCCCACAAGACTTGATCTCCTCCGTTGGATTTCTCGCACTACATGATGTTTGAGAAACGGATGACCGAGACACAGTCTTTCAGAAGCGTTAGCACCTTACGATGGGTAGACCGGTACACCTACATCCCCTACATCTGCTAGTCTACCACTTTAAGAGTTCACACGACTTAATCAACTATGCCAGAGCCCATAATGGCATGTGGCTGTACACGGAAGTTTCCAGTATGAATAATCTTATGATCCCTTTGAGCCTGGGTGGCGGTACATAGGAGAATCACACGGTACCCCGGGATTTCCAAAAATACAGGCAATCACTGGGTTCCCCAGGTGCCTCAATCCACCCAGATGTGTATTAAAGTTGCCACCTTAGTTGAACCATTAAATTAACAATCTCACATCTGTCATGAAACACGCAAACTCAATCCACGTCTACTAGCATAACATAGAAATATAAGCAATATAGAAGTAACTCCCAGGGTTTGATAATAAACAGGTGAATAGGTACTACCTCATCTACTTCCCAAACCCCACAATTTAATTCAGATCCTAACCATGCAATGTTTGAGGGTTGATCTAATGCAATGAAAACTGGGTAGTAAGAGGTATGATCAAAGTGTTACTTGCCTTGCTGATGATCCGTGAAACCTAGAGACTCGATGTAGCACGCTTCGCACTCCGGATACTCTATCGCAATCAAACAAGCATACAATAAGCAATCAAGCAAAAGCACAGGTAAAACTCATATAAGAGATATAACCAGAAAGTTCAACTTAAGAACTCCGGTTTGCAAAAAGAATCGAATCAAACGAAGCAACAAAACTCAAATGGCTAGAGAAAGAAGCTTCGTTCACTAATCTGGACCTAGGTCAAATTTTACAGTAGCAAAAACTTGTTTAGGTTGATTAAACGGAAAGAGGGTTTCGAGACGAACTCTAGGCGCTTGAATCGCCTGATTCCGATAAACGAGCGAAAAGTTATACTAGAACGTAAATCGGATCAGAAATCGCGATCGAAAATAATTGCGGAAAATCCGAGAAAAAGAAAACTGACGAACAGGCTAACGAATGAACGTTCGCTGTCTGCAGCTAAACGGTGAAAACCGTTCGTAAAACCGAACGTAAAAGCGGGCATTCGCTAAATAACTAAACCAAAAAATATACCAAACCAGATCTAAAAAACGGATCTAGGGTTTACGAAATAAAACCGATCGGTTTTAAAAAAAACCGGCGGCTACCTCGAAATCTGGCGGGGTCCGGCGGCGGCGCGACAGCGGCGTGGCGGCAGGGTGGCGGTGCAGCGGTGGCGTGGGCGGCGCGGCGGCGGCGGGAGGCGGGGCAGGGCTATGGTTTCGGGTGGCTGGGGGCTCGGGGGTCTCGGGCTTTAAAGAAGGGGCCAGCCCGAGGTGACCTGGCCGAGTACGGCCCTAAGTCGGTTGATCGACATGCAGAAAAAGAAAGAAAAGAAATACTAGAGGGACTCCAAAAATCCTGAAATAAATTGTCCCCGTCCTCTAAAAATAAGCCAGACAAGGTGAACATTTATTTGGGCCTAAAAGGCAATTTTGAAAAACACATATTTTTCCTAATTCAAATAAAATAGCGACAAAACTCCGAATAAAAATCTTGTTTGATTTTAATATTAAATCTCTAATATTTCTTTATTTTGAGGAGGTCATTTTATCATCTCTCTTTTTTTAATAGGAGAAATATTTTAGAGAAAAATAACTAAAATCAAACGATCCTCTTCATAATTCGAGAAAAACTCAAATATGAAATTAACGAAATCCCCAACTCTCTTTGTAGGTCCTTGAGTTGAGTGAAATTTCTAGGATAAACCAAAATGCAATAAAACATGATATGCAATGATGCTCTAATGTATAACATTCCAAATTGAAAATTTGGGATATTACATGTCGTTTGAGAGCAACCCACCTCCGAAGCATTTGAGAGAGAGAGAGATCCTTGCGAGGACAAAACCCAAAACACCTAGAGCCAAAGAGTGTTAGGCATCACTGAAGTCTTTTTGTCTGCGTGACCTAAAGACTTGTTACACTTGAGGACTGTGAATCCTCCAGCAGGTTAGGCGTCGCGTTCTGAGCATCCAAGAGTCAGTGTGGATCGCCGGTGAACGAAGTCTGTGAAGGTTTGGAATTCTACCTTGAAGACTTACCAGAGTGATTGGGCGAGGACTGTGCGTCCTTAGCTCAAGGGGAATAAGGTGAAGACGCGGTCTTCTGAGTTGAATCTCAGCCTCCCTAACCAGGCGTACAGTTGTCACAACAACTAGAACTAGTCTACCAAATCCTTGTCTTCATCAAGCTAGTTGTTCTATCCTTCAGTTCCTTTTACTTTACAGATTGTCTTCATGAAGTCATTGCTTGCTTACATGATCTGATTGACTTCACTATGTGAAGACTGTTGTTGTTTGGTTTCATACTATCTTCCATCCTGATCCATACTACCTAGTTGCTGATAGTCTTTGTGCTTTCACTTTGTTGCTTACTTGACTATGGCTTGTCTAGTGTAGTCTATCAATAGGTTCATTTCAATCGTTTGTCTTCAAAGCCCTAGTGTTTTGAAGACTTTCAAAAAAATCGCCTATTCACCCCCCTCTAGTCGATAACTAGCACTTTCAATTGGTATCAGAGCAAGGTGCTCCCTTGTTCTTCGTGATTCGGCTTAACCACCTGGAGTTTTAGCTATGTCGACTTCAGGGATAATCAAAGTCTCTGTTGTGTGCCCTGTCTTCGATGGCACCGATTACCCCTACTGGAAGAATAAGATGCGTATGCATCTTGAAGCCATTGACGTCGACCTCTGGTATGTCGTCAAGAACGGCGTTCCCAAAGTCGGTGAAGGTGTCACTGTTGCTGATGTCAAGAGGTTTATTCAACTGGACTCGACTGCCAAGAACATCATCTGTGGTCATCTAACCAAAGGACAATATGGTCATGTGAGTGCTCTGGAAACTGCGAAGCTAGTCTAGGACTGGCTCTCCAAGGTCAACGAAGGTGTCTCAACCCAGAGAGACTCAAGGATCAGTGTTCTTCGCAACCTCTTCAACCGCTTCAAGAGAAATGAAAATGAGAATGTCTAGCTCACATTTCATCACCTCAGTGATATCACAAATGAGCTTCATGCACTCGGCGCCACTGAGATCACCAAGCACGAAATCGTCAAGACACTTCTAAGATCGCTTGACAGCTCATTCGACACCCTGGCCCTGATGATTCAAGAATGCCCTGACTTCAAGACTCTTGATCCGTCTGACATACTTGAGAGGCTCAACACACATGAGTTCCAGCAAGCTGAGAAAAGAGATATCTATGGCCCCAACTATGGCCGAACTCGTGATTTAAAGGAAAAAGTTGTTTCCTCATCTGAAGGAGAATCTGACTGCAGTTCTGAGGACCCTGAAGACATTGGTAAGGAGCTTGCTATGCTTGTGAAGAAGTTCCAGAGGTTCACCAAGAAGAAAGACTTTAGAAAGTCCTCAAGATCCAACTCAAGAAATGATGAAGCTTCCTCACAAGACTACAAGAAGAGAACATGCTACAAGTGCAAGAAACCTGGTCACTACATCTCTGAGTGTCCTCAGTGGGATAATGAGACCAAGAAGAAGAAGAAGAGCAAGGAATATGATTCTGATGACAAGAAGAAGAAGAAATCCTCAAAGTCTTCTTCCAAGTCTTCCTCGAGGTCTTCATCACATAGGAAGAGCTCATCCAGCAAGGCTCGTGCGTTTGTTGGCAATGAGATGGATTCAGAGGAGGAGTCTGCATCTAAGGAGGCAGAGGTGGAGTCTGAAGAGGAATCTGATTCAGGCGTGGCTAGCCTGGCTCTAGCTTCAGCGTATGTCGCCAAGTCCATCTTCGACACTGAAGACAATGGCTTCGTCACCAACACTGATGCTAATGATGAGGATGACTCTGCTCCCACCTACTGCTTCATGGCACGTGGTGCCAAGTTAAACTCACGCAATGCTTACTTTCAGACTTCAAGTGAAGATGACTCTGAATGTGAATCTAAACCTAGCTAAAAACACTTGCTAAAATTGCAACAAAACAACAAAATGCTATGGAACATATTCAAAAGTTGCTAGACAAAAGCGATGACCTGTTGGACGCGGAAATGACTCGAACTCAGTCCTTAATTGAAGACATTAAAAATCTTCATGTTAAATACGAGGAACTTTAAAGTTGCCATGAAACGCTCTCAACTACTCATGAAAAGCTCTCCTATGATTATCTTCAAAGGAAGCAAGAGCTTGAGAACTTGAGATCGGCTCATGAAGATCTTGAAAAGGAGAACGAGTCACTCCGCGCTCAACAGATCAGTTCCGCTCAGGAAGTCTTTGAGACACCATGTTTAAAATGTCTTGAGTGTGATAATGCTGCTTCTGTTGCTGGATGTTCTACTGCTACTACTGTTGCTATGTCTTCAACTGCTGATGTGGAAACTAACCCCTCTTCTGAGGATACCACTACTATTGCTGATGAGAATGCCAGGTTGAAGACATTGCTTTAAACAGGGATGTACATAAGCCTCAAAGGGCATCAGACACTGTGCGATGTCCTCAAGAAACAGATTCTGAACCGAAACCCTAGGAAAGAGGGTGTTGGGTTCGAGAGGAAAATGAATGTTGATGGTTCCTACTGGAAGCCTGAGCAGTACCCCAAAACCACATGGGTTGCTGCAAAGGGACCTTCAATGGATCCATCTACCTTATCTGGCTTCACTTGTGCTAACCCTATTGTCATTGATGAATCCTTTGATGCAAACTATAAACTGTTTAAGAATCAGAATGGTGAAGTGTTTGCCAGTTACATTGGTACTAACTGCAGGAATGGACACCCTTTGAAGAAGATCTGGGTGCCCAGGAGTTGTCTTGAGAATCTTCACGTGAATTTCATCATGACCCCACCTAAGACGAAGACAAACCCCAGACCAAAGGCTTCACATGGTCCAAAGGCTTCATACAGACAGAGGACTCACCAGAGTCACCCTAACGCCAATGTTTTGCAGGGAAACCATACTCAGACTTATGAATATGAGCGTGTTTCACCAAATCGCCATGTTCATAAGACCAAGAACTATTCTGCTTATTCTTATGAATATTATTCACCTCCCGCAAGGCTATTTTCTAGGGCTCCAAAGCCAAAGTTCTCAGATGCCGCACTTAGACTCATTGCTTCTAAGCCACCCTGAAGATGTGGGTGCTTAAGAAGAATTAACTCTCTTTTGCAGGGAAAGGTCTCCAGCCGTAAATCAAAGTCGTCTCATGCTTATGCTGGGGACCTAAAACATCTTGTGGGGCGCAAGATAAAATGCCCAAATGGTCGTCCTATGTATATTGTTCCTGGATTCCTTGACAATCATCCTACCTAACCAGGATCTGAACTTTGATAATATGTTTGTTCACCAAATGTTTATGCTTCACATTTCCCTTGGTGAAGCCTATCCCCCTAACTGCATTGTAGGGTACGATACCAAGGCTTCTGAGTGGATTATGGACAGTGGATGCACTAACCACATGACTGGTGATCAAAGTCTTCTCATGGACTCAACCTTACGTCCATCTGACAAGAGTCACGTCACATTTGCTGACATTGGTAAAAGAAAGGTATTGGGTCTAGGTAGAGTTGCAATCTCAAAGGATCAACACATGGATAAAGTGATGCTTGTTGAATCCCTTGGTTTCAACTTAATGTTTGTCTCAATGCTTTGTGATCTGAACATGGTTGTGATATTTGGAAAATATCGTTAGCTTGTGCTTATGGAATATGACAAATCTCTAGTCTTTGAAGGATATCGGAAAGATGATTTGTACATGGTAGATTTCTTAGCAGGACCACTGTTGGCCGTATGCCTTCTAGCAAAAGCTTCAGAGTGCTGGCTCTGGCATCGGAGGCTAGGACATGCTGGCATGAGGAACTTGTACACTTCGTGAAGAAGAAGCATGTCGTAGGCATCGATGGTGTCAAGTTCAAGAAGGATCATCTATGTGGTGCCTGCGAAGCTGGAAAGATGACAAGGGCCAAGCATCCCTCAAAGACAATCATGACAGCATCTTGTCCCTTCGAGCTGCTTCACATGGACTTATTTGTCCCTACTCACTACTATACTCTTACTACCACTGCTTGTCTCTATGGTTTCATTATTTTTGATGATTACTCAAGATATACATGGGCGCATATAATTCTCTACAAGAATGAAGTGCATGATGTCTTCAGACGATTCGCCGATCGTGCCATGACGAACTATTGCATCAAGATCAAGCACATCAGAAGTGACAACAACACATAGTTCAAGAACACCGGCCTCGACACTTATCTTGATACATTGGGCATCACTCATGAGTTCTCTGCTCCATACACACCTCAGCAGAATGGCATCATGGAGCGCAAGAACAGAGCCCTCATTGAGATGGCTCGGATGATGCTTGATGAGTACAAGACTCCAAGGAAGTTCTAGCCTGAAGCCATTGATACTGCATGCCACGTCATCAACTGTGTTTATCTTCACAAGCTTCTAAAGAATACATCATATGAGCTACTAACGGGTGAGAAGCCAAATGTCAGTTACTTCAGAGTACTTGGTGCTAGGTGCTGGATCAAGGATCCACATCACACTTCCAAATTTGCACCGAAAGAACATGAAGGTTTTATGCTTGGTTACAGAAAGGATTTGCACTCCTACAGAGTCTTCAACCTCTTCCACTATAAAGTGGTTGAAACTGTGGATGTGCGGTTCGATAAAACTAACGGCTCGCAAAGAGAGCACCTGCCAAATGTGCTAGATGAAGTCTCACCAAGTGAATCCATCAAGCTTATGGGTACTGGAGAAATCATACCTTCAGAGGCTCAGGCTGAAGAACAACTCATCATCTCTGCACCAAATCAACCCAAAGACAATGCTCAGCCTGAAGTCAATACCGATAATGAAGACAATGATCAGCAAGACCAAAATCTTCGTCCAGCTCATCCTCTTGTCGCAAATGAAGTGCAAATTGAGAAGATAATCGATAGCATCAATGCACCTGGTCCTCTCACTCGTTCAAGAGCAACACAGTTAGCAAATTTCTATGGGCACTTTGCATTTGTATCTATATCTGAACCCAAGAAAGTTGCTGAAGCCTTCATGGAACCTGAATGGATTCAAGCGATGCAAGAAGAGCTTCAACAATTCAAGCTGAACAATGTGTGGGAATTGGTTAAGCGTCCTGATCCTCGCAAGCACAATATCATTGGCACCAAATGGATCTATCGCAACAAACAAGATGAGCATGGTCAAGTTGTCAGAAACAAGGCTCGTCTCATTGCTCAAGGATACACTCAAGTTGAAGGGATTGACTTCGATGAAATATTTGCTCCGGTGGCTAGGCTTGAAGCCATTTGCATACTGCTAGCCTATGCCAACCATCACAACGTCCTCCTGTATCAAATTGATGTGAAGAGTGCTTTTTTGAATGGCAAGATTGAAGAAGAAGTGTATGCCACACAACCACCTGGTTTTGAAGAACCAAAACGTCATGATATGGTATACAAGCTCAACAAGGCACTGTATGGCCTCAAACAAGCCCCTCGCGCTTCCTGAAGAGCAAAGGCTTCAAACCTGGTTCTCTGGATCCTACACTCTTCACGAAGACATATGATGGAGAACTGTTTGTGTGACAAATCTATGTGGATGAAATTATCTTTGAGTGCATTAACAAGGGATACAGTGATGAGTTTGGACACATGATGCAAGAGCAATATCAAATGTCCATGATGGGTGAGCTGAAATTCTTGCTTGGTCTTTGTCGATGTCAAAACCGGCAGATCTCGGATAGGGGGTCCCGAACTGTGCGTCTAGGCCGGATGGTAACAAGAGACAAGGGACACAATGTTTTAGCCAGGTTCGGGCCCTCTTGATGGAGGTAAAACCCTACGTCCTGCTTGATTAATATTGATGATATGGGTAGTACAAGAGTAGATATACCACGAGATCAAGGAGGCTAAACCCTAGAAGCTAGCCTATGGTATGATTGTTGTATGATGAAGTTGTCCTATGGACTAAAACCCTCCGGTTTATATAGACATCGGAGAGGGTTAGGGTTACACAAAGTCGGTTACAATGGTAGGAGATCTTGAATATCCGCATCGCCAAGCTTGCCTTCCACACCAAGGAAAGTCCCATCCGGACACGGGACGGAGTCTTCAATCTTGTATCTTCATAGTCCTGGAGTTTGGTTGAAGGTATAGTCCGGCTACCCGAACACCCCCTAATCCAGGACTCCCTCAGTAGCCCCTGAACCAGGCTTCAATGATGACGAGTCCGGCACGCAGATTGTCTTCGGCATTGCAAGGCGGGTTCCTCCTCCAAATTCTTCATAAAAGTTTGTAAACACCAAGAGTAGTGTCCGGCTCTGCAAAATAAGCTTCCACGTATTGCCATAGAGAGAATAATATTAACACAAATCTAATCTGCTGACGTATTCCGCAGCGTGACATCATACTACGGCCAAGCCTTTATTCGAATCGTTTTCACTTCTCCACCTCAGCGTGTTTTGCGAGGCGGTTTCCTTGGCACGTCTTGTCAAAGCAGAGATCGTGTCCCCTTTGTTTACGGGATTCTCGTTAATACGGACGTGGGTAACCCAACGCGCCACTTATCATGACACTTGGGAGGCAAGCGAGTTTTACTAGGCTGGTGGGGACGCATAGTCGCATCCGCCCATATAAGGGGATAAGGATCCACATTTTTACCTACGCCTTCTTCCTCCTTTGCCTACCCATCTTCTGCGCACCCGAGCTCCAGCGCCCAAGCCTGCACTTCCTACCTCAACCCTCTCCAACAATGTTCGGAGCGGGAGGCAAGTGGATGGTCTCCTCCGTCATGGAGGGCCATGTCAAAAGGTTAAGGAAGGCCGGATACTTGTCCAAAGACATCGCGCACCGGCTTCCTGAGGAGGGGCAGCTTCTCCCCACCCCAAGGCCCCATGAGAGGGTAGTATTTCTTCCCCACTTCCTTCGTGGACTGGGTTTTCCTCTCCACCCATTTGTCCGCGGGCTCATGTTCTACTATGGCCTAGATTTCCATGATCTGGCCCCGAACTTCATCCTCAACATCTCGGCATTTATCGTCGTGTGCGAGGCTTTCCTCTGCACTCGCCCCCATTTCGGCCTCTGGCTCAAGACCTTCAACGTCAAGGCAAAGGTGGTGCGCAGCAACCAGGCGGAGTGCGGAGGTGCCATGGCAGGCAAAATTGCCAACGTCCTATGGCTCGAGGGCTCCTTTGTGGAGACCTTGAAGGGGTGGCAGTCAGGGTGGTTTTACATCACCGAGCCACGCGACCCGAAGTGGATCGCAGCCCCTGAATTCCGATCTGGACCCCCTACGCAGCTCACGTCCTGGAAGGAGACGAGCTTGTCGTGGGGCGAGGAAGAAGAGTTGACCGTACTGCAAAAATGCATCCAGTCCCTGGTGAAGAAGCAACCCAAGCTTGTCAACGTAATCCAGGTCATGCTCGTCCGCCAGATCCTTCCGTGTCAAGAACGGGACTTCAATTTGTGGGAGTTCAACCCGGCGCAACACCGAACTCTGAGCAGGCTCTTCGACACGACGTACGAAGATGTCTGGAGGGGGCTAACCAAAGGCGCCGAGGCTCCCACATCCGCCTCCGAAGACCGCGGATTCAGCTTGCAGCGTCCTGCTGGCGAGGTAAGATATTTCCATCTTTTACAGGATGTTAAGTTTTTTCATAGTTTGACTCTATGCGGGATCTAAACTCCCTCACCTTTGACAGGATTGGAGGGAGAAGTCCGGACCGATTAACTGTCCGGCTCCCTTGCCCGAAGACCCAACCCCTGCTCTCCTAGAGAAGCTGCTGGTTCCGGCACCTTATGTGGTGCCGGAGAAGAAGGCCAAGAAGAAGAAGGCCACGGGGACTCGAAAGAGTTCCCGGCATATGGTGGTGTCGGACTCGTCGTCCGACGAGTCCGAGACGCACTCCTCCCATGAAGACGAGGAGGAGGAAGAAGAAACCTCTCCCCCTCCAGCGGGGGGAGGAAAGAAGAGGAAGGCCGCCCGAGTAGGGGAGGCCGAGGGGTCCAAGAAGAGGAAAACCCCTCCGCCGGACTACGTCCCCTACGCCGACGAGGACGAAGAGGAGTGGCCGGATAGGGCCAAGCGTCCGGCGAGATCGTAAGTGTTCGAATACCAGATTAACTCGTGATATTCCGTTTGTTGCACAACTTTCCCTAATGTCGGATATAATCATGTAGTCCGCCCCAAGACGGGCTCGACGAGTCGTTGAGCGGCTCCCTGGATTCATCGGACGTGAATTTAGTTCTGCCCGCTGCTTCCCCCTGTGCTGCGGATGACGCTGAAGTGGCGTCGCGACAAGCTCCGGGGCAAGAGGAGGTGGTCCAGGAGGAGCCGCGAGGCGACCTCCCGGACTCTAGGAGTGAAGGGGACAAGACCCCCCTGGGCTCCAAGTCCGGCTTTAAGCCGGACACTGCACCGGAATCATCAATGGTTCCAGACCGCGGTAGGCGAACTCCTGCCAAGAGGAGCAAACCTACTGAGCCGGCGTCCTCCGTCCAATCGGAGGCGCCGGACAATCTGCTAGAGGAGCTTAAGGGTGCCTCCATCGACGAGGAGCACCGTGCCATCATGAGTACGGTTGTCTAGAAGGTTCGGTCCGCCAAAAGCGGACTGACTGAAGCTTGTGCTAGCCTTCTAACAGGCTTCAAGGTAAGTAAAAATATGTAAAAATATTACCGTATAGACAGTAGCCCCTGGTGCTCTGTTTGGCGTTCAGAAAGAAAAGCCGAATAGAGGATCTATTAAATATCGCGGGAGTCTAACTAAAAAGGAGTCAATATACGTATGTAGGCTTTGCTGCTGGCCACCGCCGCACTGACTGCGGAGGTGGGTGCCCTGAAGCAGGGCCTCGAGCGGACTGAGCAAGAGCTCGGCCTTGCCAAACGGCAGCTCGAGGAGAAAGAAGGTAAGAGATACCTTATAGAAAAAATGCCTATAGGAAGGCGCAATTGCAAAAAATTACAGGAGTATCTGCTTATTGTAGGGGCCACAACTGAGGTGGTGACCCTCAAGCAGGCGCTGTCCGAGGCCGAGAAGAAAGTGGCCACGGAGCGCACCGAGCGGGAGAAATTTGAGGCGCAGGTCGACAAGGTGCGGCAAGAGCTTCAGGTTCTCATGCAAAAACATGAGAGTTTGAAGCTCGACTCGAAGACGCGAGCGTCCGAGCTTGCTGCGGCCCTTAAAACTGCCAAATCTGCCAAGGCCGAAGCCCAGAAGGCCCTCCAGGAATTGGATGCAGTGAAAAAGATAGCAGCGGGTAAGGCATTCTATATGCAAAGTAGACATATAAAAGTAAACTACTTGTTACTTACCCGAATCCGGAGCTCTCCAGGGGCATTCGCAGATCTTCCCCGCAGCGTATCCGATGTCGCCGCATTCTACCGAGCCGAGGAAGGCAGCTCGACGGAGAAGGTGTTCTGGTCTCAGTACGCTGAGGCCGGACACCCTGTGCCCTTGAGCGACGAGCTGAAGCAGCTGGTTGAGCTCCACAAGGCGGCCGAACAGGCCCTGAAGGGCTTCATCATTCGGCTGTGGCCTGGAGAGGCCCTGCCTGGGAGCTACTTCAGACTGGTGCGGCGGCTAGTGGAGGCTTGTCCAAGGCTCGAGGTCATCAAGCGCTCCGTCTGCATCAAAGGTGCCCGTAGGGCCCTTGCCCGTGCAAAGGTGCACTGGGTAAGCTGGACGGTGAGAAGCTTGTGAAGGACGGGCCGCCGCCGGGGAAGGAACATCGCAAGCCCGAGAACTATTACAAGGATGTTCTTGCTGGTGCCCGCCTTGTGGCGCATGAATGTACCAAGGATGTAATTTTTGAATGAACTAGCTCGTGTTATCCTGTGCGCTGAAAACTTGTTCATATGCGCTAAGCAATGCTTGAATTTAAAATATTACTTTCTGTGCGGCCGTTTATCAAAAAATTGAGAGATGGCCAGTCGTCGGCTTCTGCCCCCATGCCACTAGTGCTGGGGTGTTCGGGATAAACCCGAGCGCTCTTTTTCCCATGATTGGGTCCGTCGAGGGAGGCGGTCAGCATAACGAACAAGGCAATCGGACTATAATGCTTGACCACTCTCACTTAGCCATAGAACTCTATAATTTTAAATTTCGGCGAAGCCCCTAGTATTCGGAAGACCGAGTTCGAGGCACTATCCACGCCTTGGCCGGACAAATCCGGTTCCTCACTCGAAGCGGCATAAGCCTTTAAGGACTCGAAAAACCTCTCGAACAGCGGCCGGTCTCTCGCCTCATCATGATAGTCAGTTTTAGCTTTCTCCACTGAGGTGCTCGGCCCAGCTCAACTGGGGCACAATCACAGTGGTTCTCCTAGTGCTACCTTAGCCGATATAGCGGAACGTAAGGCACCAAAACATAGGAGCCGGGCAAACCCAACTATTGACCCAAATCATGATTCGGAGCCGATGCATATAGTGCTATAAGTTCGGGGTGCCACACTTGTCAAAGTGGACGGACTTCTCACGCCATATTGATTGGTACTGAAGCCCCTGGCGGATTTTTGCCGTACCATAGTGTACGGATGCAGCATGTTATTAATAAACATATATATAAAAAGAGGGTAATGCAAAAAATAGACAAAAAGCTATGCATTGTTTATAGAAAGGCTGCTATGAAAGCGGAACGATACAAATAGTGCGATAAGCAAAATAAATTGGACTATTTAACATGTCCTGGCCAGGGGCGGGCCGCGGAATTGTATTAAAAAACAGGTATACTGCTCGCAATAGAGACCACCTGGGAGTTCCATAATGCGACGTGGCTTGTCTGCTTCCCTGGATCTTGCATCGTTTGTGCGACAGTTGAATTGCCGAATGGGTCGTCCGAAGTATGGAGTCCTGAGAGTAAGAGAAAAAAGAAGGAATCCGGCAGCCCCTGGTGCGGTTTAAGCCGTATTTCGGGCGTGCCGTGATAGTGCCCCTTCCCCTGTGCCCATGGTATTTCAAGAGCGTAGTTATGTACGCGAAGCGCTGGTTTTGCTATATCGCGAGGGCTAGGGTTGGGGCCGCATTGCTACTCTAGCTCTGAACGTGCCAGGCGGTCTTGTTGTAGGGTACTCCGGGCGTGCTTGACAGTGTCTGGCTTTTTGAAGGCCGAACTGGAGAACTGCCTAGAGAGGCTGCTTTGTACTTCCGCTACGAGCGTTGCCGTGTGCTCCTCCGTTCGGAGGGAGCGTTCAGTGTTCCCATTGACCGTGATTACTCCTCTAGGGCCTGGCATCTTGATCTTGAGCTATGCATAGTGCGGTACCGCGTTGAATTTTGCGAATGCGGTTCGCCCGAGTAGTGCGTGATAGCCACTACGGAACGAGACTATGTCAAAGATTAACTCCTCGCTTTGGAAGTTATTCGGAGATCCGAAGACCACTTCCAGTGTAACTGAGCCTGTACAGTTGGCTTCTACACCTGGTATGACGCCTTTAAAGGTCGTTTTGGTGGGCTTGATCCTCGAGGGATCTATGCCCATCTTTTGCACTGTATCCTGGTAAAGTAGGTTCAGGCTGCTGCCGCCGTCCATGAGGACTCTTGTGAGATGAAATCCGTCAATGATTGGGTCTAGAACCAATGCGGTGAAGCCGCCGTGACGGATGTTAGTGGGGTGGTCCCTTCGATCAAAGGTGATCGGGCAGGAGGACCATGGGTTGAACTTTGGGGCGACCGGCTCCATCGCATATACGTCCCGTAACGCACGCTTCCGCTCCCTCTTGGGGATGTAGGTTGCGTATATCATGTTCACCGTCCGCACTTGCGGGGGAAATCCCTTCTATCCACTGTTGTTCGGTGGCCTGGGCTCCTCCTCGTCGTCGCTATGCAGCCCCTTGTCTTTGTTTTCGGCTCTTAACTTGCCTGTCTGCTTGAACACCCAACAATCCCTGTTGGTGTGATTGGCTGGCTTTTCGGGGGTGCCATGTATCTGGCACAAGCGGTCGAGTATTCGGTCCAAACTGGACGGGCCCTGAGTTTTTCTTTTGAATGGCTGTTTCTGTTGACCGGATTTGTAGCCTCGGAATCCGGCATTAACTGTCGTATCCTCGTTCCTGTCGCTGTTAACGCGGCGCTTTTGTTTGTTCCGACGCGACCTGTCACTTTTGTCCTTGGTATTCAAATTACGAGTGTTCTTGGTTAAGTTGTTACTGTGAGCTAGCCAGCTGTCTTCTCCCGCGCAAAAGCGGGTCATGAGTGTCGTGAGGGCTGCCATAGATTTCGGCTTTTCCTGTCCCAGGTGCCGGGCCAGCCACTCATCATGGATATTATGCTTGAAGGCCGCTAAGGCCTCTGCGTCCGGACAGTCGACTATCTGATTTTTCTTTGTTAGGAACCGTGTCCAGAATTGCCTGGCCGATTCTTCTGGCTGCTGAATTATGTGGCTTAGGTCATCGGCGTCCGATGGTCGCACATAAGTGCTTTGGAAGTTGTCAAGGAATGCGGCTTCCAGGTCCTCCCAAGAACCGATTGAGTTTGCTGGCAAGCTGTTAAGCCAATGCCGGGCCGGTCCCTTAAGTTTGAGTGGGAGGTATTTGATGGCGTGTAGATCATCGCCGCGGGCCATGTGGATATGAAGGAGATAATCCTCGATCCATACCGCAGGATCTGTTGTGCCATCGTACGATTCGATGTTTACGGGTTTGAAGCCCTCAGGGATTTTATGATCCATTACTTCATCTGTGAAGCATAGTGGGTGTGCGACGCCTCTGTATTGGGCTATATCACGATGCAGCTCGAAGGAGCTTTGTCTGTTGAGTTCGGCCCGGCCGGATTCATTGCGTCCGGAGTGACGATCACCGTCACGTGCCGTGGGGCGCCTGCGCGATCCGTAGATCGATCTTGTTTGCCTTGCCTTGTCCTCCAGGATGTCGCGCAGGTCGGGCGCATTTTCCCGTGCCTTAGTATGCTTGACGCGGTGCCGGGGCATGGCTTGAGTGGAGGGCCAAGAGGCCTCTCTGTCGCGGCCACGAGGTGGCCGGTCGGCCATGTCATGCGCTGGTGATGTAGGTGCTTCCTCCTCTAGTCGGGGTAGCAGCCTGCGCTTTGGGTAACTCTTGGAGGGGCGTTCGAGTTCATACTCTTCGGCCGCAAGGACTTCAGTCCATCTGTCAGCTAGCAAATCCTGATCAGCTCTAAGCTGTTGCCGCTTTTTCTTGAGGCTGCTTGCCGTGGCCATGAGCCTGCGTTTCAAATGCTCTTGTTCGGTAAGATCCTCTGGCACGGCGAACTCGTCGTCGTCGAGGCTCGCCTCGTCTTCGAAGGGAGGCGTATAATTATCGTCCTCAACCTCTTGGTCCGCCGCCCTCTCGTGAGGGCTGGCTTCTCTGTCCTCCTATGCCGAATTTTGCTGGAGGGGGTGTTCTTCGGCGCTATCTGGAGTAGTATTATCTCCCGTGCCGGAATCACCATTTTTGCTTTGGCGGGATTTAGAGCGGCGCCGCTGACACCGGCGCTTGTTCTGTTTTTTAGAGGTATCGTCCACCGCTGTTCCATCGCCATCTCCATCCTTTGGAGTGCCCACCATATATATGTCATATGACGAGGTGGCCTTCCAACGCCCTACAGGTGCTGGTTCTTGTTCGTCTCCTGCATCGTCGTCCATGCCGTCGATGTCTTTGGAGTCGAAGTCAAGCATGTCGGTTAAGTCGTTGACAGTGGCTACGAAGTGGGTGGTGGGTGGGTTTTGAATTTCTTCATCGTCCGTATCCCAACCTTGCTGACCGTAGTCCGGCCAGGGCTCTCCTGATAAAGAGAGAGACTTTAGAGAATTCAGGATGTCGCCACAGGGCGAGTGCTGAAAGATGTCCGCGGCGGTGAACTCCATTATCGACGCTCAATCAGATTCGATCGGCGGGGGCGCAGGGGGCTCGGGGTTCGGAGAGGAATCCGGCTCCTCGGAGTCACGGGCCATGTGGAGTGCGGGGCTGGAGTTCGGCTCGATCGCCTCTGAGATCGCAGCCCCTGAGGCAGCGTCCAACCACTGATCCTCGATTGGCGCAGTGGGCTCCGAATCAATGGTCGGAGCCGATGCGTGTGCGGCCTCCAAGGCGCTGTTCAGCGGCAGAGCTATATCATGCCCATCGAGACAGTGCGGCACGCTTGGCTATGGCTCGAATCCATCGAAGATCAAGTCCCCGCGGATGTCAGCCGTGTAGTTTAGGCTTCCAAACCTGACCTGATGGCCAGGGGCGTAACTTTCGATCTGCTCAAGGTGACCAAGCGAGTTGGCCCGCAGTGCGAAGCCGCCGAAGACGAAGATCTGTCAAGGGAGAAAAGTCCCACCCTGGACTGCATCCTGGTTAATGATCGAAGAAGCCATCGGGCCTGAAAGCGACGACACAGAGGAACTCTCAATGAAAGCACCAATGTCAGTGTCAAAACCGGCGGATCTCGGGTAGGGGGTCCCGAACTGTGCGTCTAGGCCGGATGGTAATAGGAGACAAGGGACACAATGTTTTACCCAGGTTCGGGCCCTCTTGATGGAGGTAAAACCCTACGTCCTGCTTGATTAATATTGATGATATGGGTAGTACAAGAGTAGATCTACCACGAGATCAAGGAGGCTAAACCCTAGAAGCTAGCCTATGGTATGATTGTTGTATGATGAAGTTGTCCTACGGACTAAAACCCTCCGATTTATGTAGACACCGGAGAGGGTTAGGGTTACACAAAGTCGGTTACAATGGTAGGAGATCTTGAATATCCGCATCGCCAAGCTTGCCTTCCACGCCAAGGAAAGTCCCATCCGGACACGGGACGGAGTCTTCAATCTTCTATCTTCATAGTCCTGGAGTTCGGATGAAGGTATAGTCCGGCTACCCGAACACCCCCTAATCTAGGTCTCCCTCAGTCTTCAAATCTGTCAGCAGAGCAACGACATCTTCATATCACAAGAGAAATACCTCAAAGATTGCCTGAAGAAGTTTGTAATCCAAGAATGCAAAGGATACACGACGCCAATGCCAACCAAAAGTCATCTAGGTCCCGACAACAATGGTAAAGAGTTTGATCAAAAGGTATACTGCTCCATGGTTGGTTCTTTACTCTATTTATGTGCATCTAGGCTAGATATAATGCTTTGTGTTTGCATGTGTGCCCGATTCCAAGCGGCACCAAAGGAGTCGCATCACTTAGCTGTGAAGCGAATTCTTTGATATTTGGCTTACACCCCACACTAGGATTATGGTATCCAAAGGGCTCAGAGTTTGATCTAGTTGTACTCTCAGATGATGATTATGCTGGTGAAAAGGTTGATCGCAAGTCCACATCAGGCACATGTCATTTTCTTAGACGATCTCTTGTCCGTTGGTCTTTGCAGAACTGTGTATCTCTCTCCACTGCTGAATCTGAATACATTGCTGCTGGACCTTGCTGCGCTCAGCTTCTATGGACGAAGCAAACTCTCAAGGACTATGGCATCCACCTAAATCATGTGCCACTCTACTGCGACAATGAAAGCGCCATCAAGATTGCCAATAACCTAGTTCAACACTCGAAGACAAAGCACATTCAGATCCGTCATCATTTTCTCAGAGATCATGTCATGAAGGAATATATTGATATCATTCACGTCAACACTGAAGAGCAATTGGCAGATATCTTCACAAATCCCTTGGATGAGAAAAGGTTTTGCAAGATGCGGTGTGAGCTAAATATCTTAGAATCCTCATATGTCCTGTAATTGGACACACATCCTAAGACTTATGCATGTTGATGAATTAGATGTGCAACACACAAAGTAACGTATATTTTCAATCAATGAAGACATACATTCTAAGTGTGAATACATTAACGCGGAATTTGACTTCAGTGCGCCACGATAATTGTGCGTCGTGTCTGGGTCTAATACTTCCTATACGGTGGGTAACGCCACCACCACAATCTTTTCGAAGTGTTTCATGTGGCGTCAAAATTGCATAGTCTTCGCATCTGGTTTATTTTCAACACTAATTTGACTTCAGGTTTATCTTCGCAATGTTGAGTTGGTTCGATATATGTATATATATATATATATATATATATTCGTATTCTGTCCTCTACAACATTCACTTATAGCTATGTCTTCATGATTGATTTTTTATTGATCTAAGTGAATGTGATCAGACCCTAACCTCTTCTGTGATTCTACCTCAAATTCTATCTATCCAAATCATATGCATTCTATTGAAACCTATCGTTTGTCTTCTCTGTGTGTTTGTCAGCAGAAGACAAAGTGACAAACATTTAAATCTGTTTTTAATGCCATATCCTTTTTGCCTGAAAACCGGAGAAGCTGGAACGACCACCCGACAATCCAGGCGTGTGTGGGAACGTGGAACAACTTTCAATAAGTTCCATGCATGCCACGTGTACCTCAGATGTGAACCGCCAGGGGCACCTACATAATTGTGATGTGACATCCCTGTCCTTATAAATACACAACTCACCGCGGTCATTATCTCTTCTCCCACCTCTCCACCTTGCACAAACCCTAGCGCCTCTGCTAGCTCGCGTCGACGCTGGAGACGAAGCGCTTAGCTGCCGCAACTTCTTCGACGCCGTCCCCACGCCGGCCGCGGACCTCGTCCTCTCCGCCGCCGCCGTAGGCGTCTTCCGCCGCCAAGTTAGGGCGTGGTAGATTGAACTGATCGGCCTCTCTCTCCACCTCGTCTAGCAGTTCATCAAGCAGTAATTAAATCTTACTTTTTACTGTCTTCTAGATCCGTCAGATCCATCCACTTCAACCATAAGTGGTTTCTTCACTTCCAAATATGGACCCATCCTTATCTGCATCTCATATCATGCCAAGTAAATTCACTTATGCTTCATAACTAGTTAGATTCCTCACTTGTACTTATTCATGGATTCGTACAAATCAGGAACCGACTCTCTTCAAATAAGTGAATGTCTTCGCGCTATGAGGTCAATGTCTTCAAACTGATTTATCTTCAAAATCTTCTGAGAATGCATATGACCGCTTTCCCTTCCCTCGCATCTCTAATACTGTCACATGTACATGTTCGTGGGAGAATCCCTTGGTTCTCATAGTCTGCATTCATTTGTAGAGTTCTTACAGTGTCATATTCACTCACCTGAAGCCAGTTCCTATCTGACCAGCAAGAGGAAGCCATTCACTGTCTTGAAGCCTTTCAATCTGAATACAATAGCAAAAGAGAAATCAGCTAGAAAGGGCGGCAGGCAGCACCGTGGAAATACAACTAAGGATTTGCCTCTAGATCTCTTTGACCTGAAATTCTATGCTCCATGGGTGATGCGCCTAATCAAGCTGCATTCAATTATTCACTATCAGCCTCAGCGCGCAACCATCTTGTCTTTCTGCCTGAGGTTGATCTGTCTGTCAAAGCCATCTACCCAGAGCCTGCCAAGGAGCCGATATATCTTCATAACATTGATCATCAAAGCTTCACGCAACCAATAGAAGGAGTTCATGTCCCCAATGCTGCCACTCCTGCTTATCCTCTGGCTGGCAATATACGTGTGCCTCATCGTGCCAATACCGAAGCCACTGACAGTACAATTGCTCAAAGGCCTCGGAAGCATTCTCGTGCACTCAATGATTGAGAGCTTCTTGTGCCCTTACATCAGAAGCAGGATAAGCATCACGACTGGCTCAAGCGTCAGATGCAGAGTATCTTGGTGGACGTCAATCACATTAGAAACTTGGCCACCAAGAACTCGTTCGTTACCCATGAAGCCTGTCGGCAGTCCTGGAAGAGTCTCCCACTACTATGCCCTGAAGAAGATCTTCGCGAAGATGGCTTCGCTGAGGGTTTCAAATTTGATTCTAGACCTCCACGCAATGCAAGCTGGCGCCACACTCCATCAATAGAAGATTCTGAGTACTTGTCTTCGGCTGCAACTGTTGTTGCGAGAGTCATCGATGAAGAAGACGACATCATTTCACCAACCATGGCTTCACTGCATCTCGACACTTCACCGTGCCCTTCTGCACCACCGACCTCCAACGTCGACCCTGCACCTACATCTACTCCTAATGGGAATGAGTAGATACTCTATGCCTTCAAACCTTTTTGGTCATTACTGACAAAAGGGGGAGAAGCATATGAGTTGATAGTCTTCAAGCGGGTCCTTATGGGTGGTTGCACTATTTTTGCCAAGTGTCTACAACTCTCGTCTTTTGATACATTTGGTTCTTTGGGTTGTAACACTTAAACTCGATGGTCATCTGCTACTTTTTTTGCTACTTTGTGATGTGATGATAAATTCTGCATGAAGTCATTTCGTAGACGTCCATTTTTCATTATGCATTTCATTATCTTCGCTATATCTTTATATGCATGATGAATTGTCTTCATAAGTTGAAGAGGATCTCCACAAAGTAAAACCTGCCATGTGCATTTTCATTCAAAATCAAACTACTTATATGCACATCTTCAGGGGGAGCCTTTTGCCACTTATGAAGACAATGCCGTAATTCTCAACTTTCACATACTTTTATCCCCGTTGAAAACTTCAACCAGTTTGTCATCAATCACCAAGAAGGGGGAGATTGTAAGTGCATCTAGTGCCACCCCTAGTTGGTTTTGGAGTATTGACGACAAACTTGGTTGAGGGACTAATGTGTTTGTGAGAATTGCAGGATAGCACATGTAGTAGTCCCTCATTGATTCAGTTTACCTACCAGAGATGACCCCTAAAAATGTGTGAAGACATTGAAGACAATGGTGGTCTGTGAAGAGATTCACATTGAAGACTATGACATGAGAAGAAATCGTATGAAGACTATGGAGTACTAAGACATCGTTGTTTTGTAGTTTCCTTTTCTTCTTTGTTGAGTCATAGGAACCACCGTACTGTTAAGTGGGGTCCAAGTGAACAAAGTCAGAGTGATTGATGTGATGCTCAACCAAATCCTATGTCTTCGAGCGAAGACAATGAGAGCAAATCTTATCCAGAGCTGGATAAGTCAGCTTTACTTGTAGCCCAAGTCAAGCTGTCGCGTGTGTTTGAATCTGACCGTTGGACACGTGTCAGTTCCTTAGTGAACCAGGGTCATTTCGGACAAATCAGGATGGGTTGCCTCCTGGCTATAAATATCCCACCCCCTACACCATAAATTGGTGACTGCTTAGAGTTAGTGCACGAATTTTGTCGTTTGAGAGCAACACACCTCCGAAGCATTTGAGAGAGAGATCCTTGCGAGGACAAAGCCCAAAACACCCAAAGCGAAAGAGTGTTAGGCATCACTGAAGTCTTTCTATTTGCATGACCTGAAGAGTTGTTACACTTGAGGACTATGAATCCTCCAGCCGGTTAGGCGTCATGTTCTGAGCATCCAAGAGTCATTGTGGATCGCCAGTGAATGAAGTATGTGAAGGTTTGGAAGTCTACCTTGAAGACTTACCAGAGTGATTGGGCGAGGATTGTGTGTCCTTAGCTCAAGGGGAATAATGTGAAGACGCAGTCTTCTGAGTTGAATCTCAGCCTCCTAACCAGACGTACAGTTGTCACGGTAACTGGAACTGGTCTACCAAATCCTTGTCTTCATCAAGCTACTGGTTCTATCCTTCACTTCCTTTTACTTTACGGTTTGTCTTCGTGAAGTCATTGCTTGCTTGCATGATCTGATTGACTTCACTGTGTGAAGAGTGTTGTTGTCTGGTTTCATACTATCTTCCATCCTGATCCGTACTACCTAGCTGCTGATAGTCTTTGTGCTTTCACTTTGTTGCTTACTTGACTATGGCTTGTCTAGTGTAGTCTACCTTCCGTTGCATATCAATAGGTTCATTTCTATCGTTTGTCTTCAAAGCCCCCGTGTTTTGAAGACTTTCATAAAAATCGCCTATTCACCCCCTCTAGTTGATAACTAGCACTTTCAGAGTAACTTGGCGATAGTGACTAGAGAACTATGTCAATCACTATCTTATCTGGAAGATTAACTCCCACTTGATTCAAGCGATTGTAGTACTCTGACATTCTGAGCACATGCTCACTGGTTGAGCTATTCTCATCCATCTTGTAGGCAAAGTACTTGTCAGAGGTCTCATACTTCTCGACTCGGGCATGAGTCTGAAATACCAATTTCAGCTCTTGGAACATCTTATATGCTCCGTGGCATTCAAAACGTTTTTGAATTCCCGGTTCTAAGCCGTAAAGCATGGCGCCCTAAACTATCAAGTAGTCATCATACCGAGCTGGCCAAAAGTTCATAACGTCTGCATCTGCTCCTGCAATAGGCCCGTCACCTAGTGGTGCATCAAGGACATAATTCTTCTGTGCAGCAATGAGGATAATCCTTAGATCATGGAGCTAGTCCGCATCATTGCTACTAACATCTTTCAACATAGTTTTCTCTAGGAACATATCATAAATAAAACGGGGAAGCTATAAGCGAGCAATTGATCTACAACATAGATATGCAAATACTATCAGGACTAAGTTCATGATAAATTTAAGTTCAATTAATCATATTACTTAAGAATTCCCACTTAGATAGACATCCCTCTAATCATTTAAGCGATCACGTGATCCATATCAACTAAACGATGCCCGATCATCACATGAGATGGAGTAGTTTTCAATGGTGAACATCACTATGTTGGTCATATCTACTATATGGTTGATGCTCGATCTTTCGGTCTCAGTGTTCCGAGGCCATATCTGCATATGCTAGGCTCGTCAAGTTTAACCTGAGTATTCTGTTTGTGCAAAACTCGCTTGCACCCGCTGTATGTGAACGTAGAGCTTATCACACCCATTCATCACGTGGTGTCTCGGCACGACGAACTGTAGCAACGGTGCATACTCAGGGAGAAAACTTATACCTTGAAATTTAGTGAGAGATCATCTTATAATGCTACCGGTGAACTAAGAAAAATAAGATGCATAAAGGATAAACATCACATGCAATCAATATAAGTGATATGATATGGCCATCATCATCTTATGCCTTTAATCTCCATCTCCAAAGCACCGTCATGATCACCATCGTCACCGGCTAGACACCTTGATCTCCATCATAGCATCGTTGTCCTCTTGCCAACTATTGCTTCTACGACTATCGCTACCGCTTAGTGATAAAGTAAAGCAATTACACGGCGATTGCATTTCATACAATAAACCGACAACCATATGGCTCCTTCTAGTTGCCGATAACTGTGTTACAAAACATGATCATCTAATACAACAATTTATATAATCACGTCTTGACCATATCACATCACAACATACCCTGCAAAAAAAGTTAGATGTCCTCTACTTTGTTGTTGCAAGTTTTACGTGGCTGCTATAGGCTTAGCAAGAACCATTCTTACTTACGGATCAAAACCATAATGTAGTATAGTGATTGCTTTTTGATCTTCAGAAAGAACCCTGTTCATTGAAACCGATTCAACCAAAGTTGGACACCCACTAGCCACCTGTGTGCGAAGCACGTCGGTAGAACCAGTGTCGCGTAAGCGTACGCGTAATATCGGTCTGAGCCGTTTCATCCAACAATAACGTTGAATCAAGAACCAACTAGTGACGGCAAGCAATATGTATATACCCACGCTCACAACTCATTTGTGTTCTACTCGTGCATATAACATCTACGCGTAGACCTGGCTCAGATGCCACTTTTGGGGAACGCAGTAATTTCAAAAAAAATCCTACGCACATGCAAGATCCATCTAGGTGATGCATAGCAACGAGAGGGGAAGAGTATGTCTACCTACCGTCGTAGACCGAAAGCGAAAGCGTTATGAAACGTGGCTTATGTAGTCGAACGTCTTCGCGATCCAACCGATCAAGTACTGAACGCACGACACCTCCGCGATCTGCACAAGTTCAGCTTGGTGACCTCCCTCATACTCTTGATCTAGTTAAGGCTGAGGGAGAGTTTCATCAGCACGATGACGTGATGACGGTGATGATGAAGTTACCGACGCAGGGCTTCGTCTAAGCACTACAACGAGATGACCGAGGTGGAATTCTATGGAGGGGGGCACCGCACACGGCTAAACAATCAACTTGTGTGTCTATGGGGTGCGCCCCCCTATATATAAAGGAGTGGAGGAGGGGAGGGCCGGCCCTCATAGGGCACGCCCAAGGGGGGAGTCCTACTCCTAGTAGGAGTAGGTTTCCCCCCTTCCTAATAGGAGTAGGAGAAGAAGGAAGAGGGAGAGAGAGGGAAGGAAAGGGGGCACCCAATTCGGATTGGGCTTGGGGGGGGCTCCACCTGGCCGCCTCCTCCTCTCTCCCACTAAGGCCCAATAAGGCCCATTGACTCCCCAGGGGGTTCCGGTAACCCTCCGGTACTCCGGTAAATGCCCGAACTCATCCGAAACCATTCCGATGTCCAAACATAGCCTTCCAATATATCGATCTTTATGTCTCGACCATTTCGAGACTCCTCGTCATGTCTGTGATCATATCCGGGACTCCGAACTACCTTCGGTACATCAAAAGATGTAAACTCATAATATCGATCGTCATCGAATGTTAAGCGTGCGGACCCTATGGATTCGACAACTATGTAGACCTGACCGAGACTCATCTCCGGTCAATAACTAATAGCGGAACCTGGATGCTCATATTGGTTCCTACATATTCTACAAACATATTTATCGGTCAAACCACATAACAAAATACGTTGTTCCCTTCGTCATCGGTATGTTACTTGCTCGAGATTCGATCGTCGGTATCTCAATACCTAGTTCAATCTTTATACCGGCAAGTCTCTTTACTCGTTCCGTAATGCATCATCCCGTAACTAACTCTTTAGTCGCATTGCTTGCAAGGCTTATAGTGATGAGCATTACCGAGAGGGCCCAGAGATACCTCCCCGACAATCGGAGTGACAAATCCTAATCTCGATCTATGTCAACTCAACAAACACCATCGGAGACACCTGTAGAGCATCATTATAATCACCCAGTTACGTTGTGACGTTTGATAGCACACTAAGTGTTCCTCCGGTATTCGGTAGTTGCATAATCTCATAGTCATAGGAACATGTATAAGTCATGAAGAAAGAAAAAGCAACAAACTAAACGATCATAGTGCTAAGCTAACGGATGGGTCTTGTCCATCACATCATTCTCTAATGATGTGATCCCGTTCATCAAATCACAACACATGTATGGCTAGGAAACTTAACCATCTTTGATTAACGAGCTAGTCAAGTAGAGGCATACTAGGGACACTCTGTTTGTCTATGTATTCACACATCTATCAAGTTTCCGGTTAATAAAATTCTAGCATGAATAATAAACATTTACATGATATAAGGAAATATAAATAACAACTTTATTATTGCCTCTAGGGCATATTTCCTTCAAGAATTGCTATTATGATGCTAGGAAAAAGTGATTGAAATTATCATTGATCAAACTTGTGCACTTTGCTAGCATTCACACTTCATAAATTATTTCTTTTATCATTTACCTACTCGAGGACGAGTAGGAACTAAGCTTGGGGATGTTGATATGTCTCCAACATATCTATAATGTATGAAGTATTCATGCTATTACTTTATCATTCTTGGGTGTTTTACAATCATTTTATAGCAACTTTATATCATTTTTGGGACCAACCTATTGACCCTGTGCCCAGTGCCAGATGTTGTTTTTTGCTTGTTTTTTACATCGCAGGAAATCAATATCAAACGGAGTCCAAACACCGCGAAACTTTACGCATATTGTTTTTCCACCAGAAGGAACCCAATGGGCCAGAGCTGCACCTGGTGGGTGCCCCAAGGGGGGCACAACCCACCAGGGCACACCCTGGTGCGCCCAGGTGGGTTGTAACAACCTCGGTGGCCTCCCGCACCCCTTCTTTGCACTATAAAGTCCCAAATATTCCAAAACCCCTCAGGGTTAACCTAGATCATAAGTTCTGCCGCTGCAGGGCTCTGTAGCCACCGAAAACCAATCTAGACCCATTCCGGCACCCTGCCGGAGGGGGGAATCATCTCCGGTGGCCATCTTCATCATCCCGGCGGCCACCACGATGAGGAGGGAGTAGTCCACCCTTAGGGTTGAGGGTTTGTACCAGTAGCTATGTGTTTAATCTCTCTGTCTCTCCCTCTCGTGATCTATATCATGGGCTTTGTTAATATAGTCAGATCATATGATGTTTCTCCCCTCTATACTCTTGTTGTGATGAATTGAATCTTTACCCTTTGAAGTTTTGTCTTGTCGGATTGAATATTCAGAGATGAGAACACATGATATATGTCTTGTGGTATGAATACTTGAGGTGGCAATTGGGGTATCTTATTGATTCACTTGATATATGTTATGGCATTCAACTCGCGGATTCCCGAGGTGATATTGGTGTAATCTATGCATAGGGGTTGATGCATGTTTTTATTATCCTTTCTCCGATATAAACTTTGGGGTATCCCTGTATTTCTTTGTGTGGATTGAGTATTATGAATATGAATTTGCTTGGTGTTATTCTAGTACGAACTCTAGGATAGATCAAACAGAAACAATAGCTTTGTGTTATTTTAGTACGAACTCTTGAATAGATCAAACGGAAAGAATAGCTTCGAGGTGGCTTCATACCCTACAAACAATTCCTATCTTTTGTTCTCCACTAATAGGAAATTGGGAGTGATTCTTCGTTACACTTTGAGGGCTAATCATACGATCCAACTATGTTAGCACTGTTGAGAGATTGCACTAGCGAAAGTATGGACCCTACACCTTGTTTTGAAGCATTGAAATACCGTTTTTGTGCCCGTTTACAATTTCCTACCTTTTTGGCTTTATTTATTCAGATCATAAAAATATATTTCTACCATTTATATTACACTTTTATCACCATCTCTTCGCCGAACTAGTGTGCCTATACAATTTGCCATTGTATTGGGTGTGTTGGGGACACAAGAGATTTCTTGTATTTGGTTGCAGGGTTGTTTGAGAGATACCATCTTCATCCTACACCTCTCACGGATTGATAAACCCTAGGTCATCCACTTGAGGGAAAATTGCTACTGTCCTACAAAACTCTGCGCTTGGAGGGCCAACACGTGTCTACAAGAATAAAGTTGCATAGTAGACATCACCGTGTTACTAGATGCTTCCGCTTACGATCTATGAGGGTACGTGGACACACTCTCCCCACTCATTGCTATGCTTCTCCTAGATAGATCTTGCGTGATCGTAGGAATTTTTTTGAAGTACTACAATCCCCAACAGTGGCATCCGGGCCAGGTCTATGCGTAGATGTTATATGCACGAGTAGAACACAATGAGTTGTGGGCGATAATAGTCATACTGCTTACTAGCAACGCCTTACTTTGATTCGGCGGTATTGTTGGATGAACCGGCCCAGACTGACATTACATGACCTCGTTCATGAGACTAGTTCTACCAACGTGCTTCGCACACAGGTGACTAGCGGGTGTTTGTTTCTCCAGCTTTAGTTGAATTGAGTTTGACTACGCCCGGTCCTTGTTGAAGGTTAAAACAACACACTTGACGAAAAATCGTTGTGGTTTTCATGCGTAGGTAAGAACGGTTCTTGCTAGAAGCCCGTAGCAGCCACATAAAACTTGCAACAACAAATTAGAGGACGATTAACTTGTTTTTGTAGGGCATGTTGTGATGTGATATGGTCAAGACGTGATGATATATAAATTGTTGTATGAGATGATCATGTTTTGTAACAGTTATCGGCAACTAGCAGGAGCCATATGGTTGTCGCTTTATTGTATGAAATGCAATCGCCATGTAATTGGTTTACTTTATCACTAAGCGGTAGCGATAGTAAGAGAAGCAATAGTTGGCGAGACGAGAACGATGCTACGATGGAGATTAAGGTGTCAAGCTGGTGATGATGGTGATCATGATGGTGCTTTGGAGATGGAGATCAAAGGCACAAGATGATGATGGCCATATCATATCACTTATTTTGATTGCATATGATCTTTATCTTTTATGCATCTTATTTTGCGTAGTACGACAGTAGCATTATAATATGATCTCTCACTAAATTTCAAGGTACAAGTGTTCTCCCTGAGTATGCACCGTTGCTACAGTTCATCGTGCCGAGACACCATGTGATGATCGAGTGTGACAAGCTCTACGTTCACATACAACGGGTGCAAGCCAGTTTTGCACAAGCAAAATACTCAGGTTAAACTTGACGAGCCTAGCATATGCAGATATGGCCTCGGAACACCCAGACCGAAAGGTCAAGAGTGAATCATATAGTAGATATGATCAACATAGTGATGTTCACCATTGAAAACTTCTCCATCTCACGTGATGATTAGACATGGTTTAGCTGATATGGATCACGTGATCATTTAGATTACTAGAGGGATGTCTAACTAAGTGGGAGTTCTTAAGTAATATGATTAATTGAACTTTAATTTATCATGAACTTAGTACTTGATAGTATTTTGTATGTCTATGTTGTTGTAGATAAATGGCCCGCGCTACTGTTCCTTTGAATTTTAATGAGTTCCTAGAGAAAGCTAAGTTGAAAGATGATGGTAGCAACTACACGGACTGGGTCCATAACTTGAGGATTATCCTCATTGCTGCATAGAAGAATTACGTCCTGGAAGCATCGCTAGGTGCAAAGCCTGCTGCAGGAGCAACTCCAGATGTTCTGAATGTCTGGCAGAGGAAGGCTATTGACTACTCAATAGTTAACTGTGCCAAGCTTTACGGCTTAGAATCGGGATTTCAACGACGTTTTGAACGTCATGGAGCATATGAGATGTTCCGGGAGTTGAAGTTAATATTTCTAGCAAATGCCCAGATTGAGAGATATGAAGTCTCCAATAAGTTCTACAGCTGCAAGATGGAGGAGAGTAGTTCTGTCAGTGAACATATACTCAGAATGTCTGGGTACCATAACCACTTGACTCAACTGGGAGTTAATCTTCCTAATGATAGTGTCATTGAAAGAGTTCTTCAATCACTGCCACCAAGCTACAAAAGCTTCGTGATGAACTATAATATGCAAGGGATGGATAAGACAATTCCCGAGCTCTTCGCAATGCTAAAGGCTGCGGAGGTAGAAATCAAGAAGGAGCATCAAGTGTTGATGGTCAACAAGACCACTAGTTTCAAGAAGAAGGGCAAAGGGAAGAAGGGGAACTTCAAGAAGCATGGCAAGCAAGTTGCTTCTCAAGTGAAGAAACCCAAGTCTGGACCTAAGCCTGAGACTGAGTGCTTCTACTGCAAAGGGACTAGTCACTGGAAGAGGAACTACCCCAAGTATTTGGCGGATACGAAGGATGGCAAAGTGAAAGGTATATTTGATATACATGTTATTGATGTGTACCTTACTAATGCTCGTAGTAGAGCCTGGGTATTTGATACTGGTTCTGTTGCTCATATTTGCAACTCGAAACAGGGGCTCCGGATTAAACAAAGATTGGCTAAGGACGAGGTGACGATGCACGTGGGAAATGGTTCCAAAGTCGATGTGATCGCCGTCGGCACGCTACCTCTACATCTACCTTCGGGATTAGTATTAGACCTGAATAATTGTTATTTGGTGCCAGCGTTAAGCATGGACATTATATCTAGATCTTGTTTGATGCGAGACGGTTATTCATTTAAATTAGAGAATAATGGTTGTTCTATTTATATGAGTAATATATTTTATGGTCATGCACCCTTGATGAGTGGTCTATTTTTGTTGAATCTCGATAGTAGTGATACACATATTCATAGTATTGAAGCCAAAAGATACAAGTTTAATAATGATAGGGCAACTTGTTTGTGGCACCGCCATTCAGGTCATATTGGTGTAAAGCGCAAGAAGAAACTTCATGCTGATGGGCTTTTGGAATCACTTGATGCTTGCAAACCATGCCTCATGGGCAAGATGACTAAGACTCCATTCTCTGGAACAATGGAGCGAGCAATAGACTTGTTGGAAATAATACATACCGATGTATGCGGTCCGATGAGTGTTGATGCTCGCGGTGGGTATCGTTATTTTCTGACCTTCACAGATGATTTGAGCAGATATGGGTATATCTACTTAATGAAACATAAGTCTGAAACATTTGAAAAGTTCAAAGAATTTCAGAGTGAAGTGGAAAATCACCGTAACAAGAAAATAAAGTTTCTACGATCTGGTCATGGAGGTAAATACTTGAGTTATGAGTTTGGTCTTCATTTTAAACAATGTGGAATAGTTTCGCAACTCACGCCACCTGGAACACCACAACGTAATGGTGTGTCCGAACGTCGTAACCGCACTTTATTAGATATGGTCCGATCTATGATGTCTCTTACTGATTTACCGCTATCGTTTTGGGGTTATTCTTTAGAGACGACTGCATTGACGTTAAATAGGGCACCATCGAAATATGTTGAGAGGACACCATATGAACTGTGGTTTGGCAAGAAACCCAAGTTGTCGTTTCTTAAAGTTTGGGGCTTCAACCTGATAAGCTGGAACCCAAATCAGAGAAATGTGTCTTCATAGGATACCCAAAGGAGACTGTTGGGTACACCTTCTATCACAGATCCGAAGGCAAGATATTCGTTGCTAAGAATAGATCCTTTCTAGAGAAGGAGTTTCTCTCGAAAGAAGCGAGTGGGAGGAACATAGAACTTGATGAGGTAACTGTACGTTCTCCCTTATTGGAAAGTAATTAATCACAGAAATCAGTTCTAGTGATTCCTACAACAATTAGTGAGGAAGCTAATGATGATGATCATGAAACTTCTGATCAAGTTACTACCGAACCTCGTAGGTCATGTTACTTGACCATGACGAACCTACGAACTATGAGGAAGCGATGATGAGCCCATATTCCGCGAAATGGCTTGAGGCCATGAAATCTAAGATGGGATCCATGTATGAGAACAAAGTATGGACTTTGGTTGACTTGCCCGATGATCGGCAAGCAATAGAGAATAAATGGATCTTCAAGAAGAAGACTAACACTGATGGTAATGTTATTGTCTACAAAGCTTGACTTGTTGCGAAAGGTTTTCGACAAGTTCAAGGAGTTGACTACGACGAGACCTTCTCACCCGTAGCGATGCTTAAGTCTGTCCGAATCATGTTAGCAATTGCCGCATTTTATGATTATGAAATTTGGCAAATGGATGTCAAAACTGCATTCCTTAATGGATATTCTTAAAGAAGAGTTGTATATGATGCAACCAGGAGGTTTTGTCGATCCAAAGGTGCTAATAAAGTGTGCAAGCTCCAGCGATCCATTTATGGCTAGTGCAAGCCTCTTGGAGTTGGAATATATGCTTTGATTGTGTGATCAAAGCATATGGGTTTATACAGACTTTTGGAGAAGCCTGTATTTGCAAGAAAGTGAGTGGGAGCTCTATAGCATTTCTGATATTATATGTGGATGACATATAGTTGATCGGAAATGATACTGAATTTCTGAATGGCATAAAAGGATACTTGAATAAGAATTTTTCAATGAAAGACATCGGTGAAGATGCTTATATATTGGGCATCAAGATCTATAGTGATAGATCAAGACGCTTAATTGGACTTTCACAGAGCACATACCTTGATAAAATTTTGAAGAAGTTAAAAATGGATCAGTCAAAGAAATGGTTCTTGCCTGTGTTACAAGGTGTGAACTTGAGTCAGACTGAATGCCCGACCACTGCAGAAGATAGAGAGAAAATGAAAGTCATTCCCTATGTCTCAGTGATTGCTCTCTGACTATAGCGCCAGAAAAGCTCCTGTCTGCTAGGACTACGTCGGTATTTCCCCAAAGAGGAAGGGATGATGGAGCACAACTACGATACGTATTCCCCTCAGTTAAGAAACCAAGGTTATCGAACCAGTAGGAGAACCAAGCAAAACAACATAAACAACACCTGCACACAAATAACAACACCTCGCAACCCGACGTGTTAAATGGGTTGTCAATCCCTTTCGGGTGACGATGCCAGAAAATTGTAGTAGATTGAAATGATAGATCACAAATAAAATAAAGTGAAACAAAGTATTTTTTTATTTTTGGTTTAATAGATCTGAATAAAAATGCAAAGGAAAAGTAGATCGCAAGCAAATATATGAGGAAGAAGACCCGGGGGCCGTAGGTTTCACTAGTGGCTTCTCTCAAGAAAGATAGCAAATGGTGGGTAAACAAATTACTGTTGAGCAATTGATAAAACCTCAAATAATTATGACGATATCCAGGCAATGATCATTACATAGGCATCACGTCCAAGATTAGTAGACCGACTCCTGCCTGCATCTACTACTATTACTCCACACATCGATGAATTGTGGGTTTGTGAACAAGATTATCTATGAATGTTATTTGGTTCTTCTCTGAACTCTTATATGCATGATTTGATATCTTTGCAAGTCTCTTCGAATTATCGGTTTAGTTTGGCCTACTAGATTGATCTTTCTTTCAATAGGAGAAGTGCTTAGCTTTGGGTTCAATCTTGCAGTGTCCTTTCCCGGTGACAGTAGGGGCAGCAAGGCACATATTGTATTGTTTCCATTGAGGATAAAAAGATGGGGTTTATATCATATTGTTTGAGTTTATCCCTCTACATCATGTCATCTTGCTTAATGCGTTACTCTGTTCTTATGAACTTAATACTCTAGATGCATGTTGGATAGCGGTCGATGTGCGGAGTAATAGTAGTAGATGCAAAATCATTTTGATCCACTTGACATGGAAGTGATGCCTATATTCATGATCATGGCCTTAGATATCTTCATAACTACGCGCTTTTCTATCAATTGCTCGGCAGTAATTTGTTCACCCACCGTAATACATGCTATCTTGAGAGAAGCCACTAGTGAAACCTATGGCCCCCTGGGTCTCTTTCTTATTATATTGCATCTCTTTTATTTACATCGCATCTTGTTTACTATTTTGCAATCTTTACTTTCCAATCTATACAACAAAAATACCAAAAATATTTACTTTACTATCTTTATTAGATCTCACTTTTGCGAGTGACCATGAAGGGATTGACAACCCCTTTATCGCGTTGGTTGCAAGGATCTTGATTGTTTGTGCAGGTACTAGGTGACTTGTGCGTTGTCTCCTACTGAATTGATACCTTGGTTCTCAAAAACTGAGGGAAATACTTACGCTACTTTGCTGCATCACCCTTTCCTCTTCAAGGGAAAACCAACGCATGCTCAAGCGGTAGCAACCGCTATCCAGCATGCATCTAGTGTATTAAGTTCATGGAAAAATGGAGTAATGCAATAAGAACAATGACATGATGTAGACAAGATCCGTTTATCTATTGCATAGATATAGATCCCATCTTTTTATTCTTAGTAGCAACGATACATACGTGTCGGTTCCCTTCCTGTCACTGGGATCAAGCACCGTAAGATCGAACCCACTACCGGGCACCTCTTCCCATTGCAAGATAAATAGATCAAGTTGGCCAAACAAAACCCAAATATCGCAGAAGAAATACAAGGCTATAAGAGATCATGCATATAAGAGATCAAAGAAACTCAAATAACTTTCATGGATATAAAAAGATATGACTGATCATAAATTCAAAGTTCACCAGATCCCAACAAACACACCGCAAAAAGAGTTACATCATATGGATCTCCAAGAGACCATTGCATTGAGAATCAAGAGAGAGAGAGGGAGTGAGAGAGAGAGAGAGATGAAACCATCTAGCTACTAATTACGGACCCGAAGGTCTACAAAGAACTACTCACGTATCATCGGAGAGGCACCAATGGAGGTGGTGAACCCCATCCGAGATGGTGTCTAGATTGGATCTGGTGGTTCTGGACTCTGCGGCGTCTGGATGAATATTTTGTCGACTCCCCTAGGGTTCTAGGATTTTTGGGGGTATTTATAGAGCAAAGAGGCAGTCCAGGGGCACCCGAGGTGGGCACAACTCACCGGGGCGCGCTTGGGCCTCCTTGTGCGCCCTGGTGGGTTGTCCTGTAACGCCCTAGATGCGGCTATATCTCCTACGTGTCGAGGCACGACTTAGAGGCATAACCGCATTGAAAGCAATGTCGCAAGTTAGGCAATCTTCACAACATCCCATGTAATATATAGATAATAAAAGGGGAGATACATAGTTGGCTTACACTCGCCACGTCAATCAAAGTACATAAATAGCATTACATCAATCAAACACTCATGGCCCGACTACGGCACCAAAATAAAAGATAAACCCAACATGCGACACGGTCCTGATCGCCCCAACAGGGCACCACTATTGATCATCAGGGAAAGACACATAGTAACGGCGTGAGTCCTCGTCGAACTCCCACTTGAGCTCAAGCGCGTCATCTGGAACGGAGTCATCAGGCCCTGCATCTGGTTTGGAAGTAATCTGTGAGCCACAGGGACTCAGCAATCTCGCACCCTCGCGATCAAGACTATTTAAGCTTATAGGTAAGGCAAGGTACAATATGTGGAGCTGCAGCAAGCGACTAGCATATATGGTGGCTAACCTGTTCGCAAAAGAGAGCGAGAAGAGAAGGCGAAGCGCGAACGAACAACTAGAGAACAACCTGCGACAAGCATCACATCAACACCGTGTTCGCTTCCCGGACTCCGCCGAGAAGAGACCATCACGGTAACTCACACAGTTGATTCATTTTAATTAAGTTAAGGTTCAAGTTATCTACAACTGGACATTAACAAATTCCCATCTGCCCATAACCGCGGGCACGGCTTTCAAAAGTTCAAATCCCTGCAGGGGAGTCCCAGCTTAGCCCATGACAAGCTCTCACGGTCAACGAAGGAATAGACCTCCTCCCGAGAAATTCCGATCATACTCGGTATCCCGGTTCTACAAGACACTTCGACAAGTTAAAACAAATCCAGCAACACCGCCCGAATGTGCCGACAAATCCCGATAGGAGCTGCACATATCTCGTTCTCAGTGCACACTCAGATGAACACTACGTACAACTAAAACCAACCCTCGAGTTGCCCCGAGGTGGCGCTGCAAGTGGCTCTTTTTGGACCAACACTCAGAGGAGCACTGGCCCAGGGGGGTTTAAAATAAGATGACCCTCGGGCTCCGGAAACCCAAGGGAAAAAGAGGCTAGGTGGCAAATGGTAAAACCAAGGTTGGGCATTGCTGGAAAAGCTTTAATCAAGGCGAACTATCAAGGGGTTCCCATTATCACCCAACCGCGTAAGAAACGCAAAATCCGAGAACATAACACCGATATGACGGAAACTAGGGCGGCAAGAGTGGAACAAAACACTAGGCGAGAGGCCGAGCCTTCCTCCCTTTACCAAGTATATAGATGCATTAAGATAACAAGATAATATAATGATATCCCAACTAGTAAATAATGTTCCAATAAGGAACGGCCTCCAATCTTCACCTGCAACTAGAAACGCTATAAGAGGGGCTGAGCAAAGCAGTAACATAGCCAATCAACGGTTTGCTAGGACAAGGTGGGTTAGAGGTTTGACATGGCAAATAGGGAGGCACGATAAGCAAGTGGTAGGCATCGTAGCATAGGCATAGCAAAAGAGCGAGCATCTAGCAAAGCAAAGATAGAAGTGATTTCGAGGGTATGATCATCTTGCCTGCAAAGCTGTCAGAGTTGACTGTATCCTTGAAAGCAAACTCAACGGGCTCCTCGTTAGCAAACTCGTCTCCCAGCTCTAACCAAACAAGACAAACAAGCAACAAGGACACAATCAACCACATGCAAAGCTCAAACAACATGATGCAAACATGGTATGCTATACGGGATGCGATATGTGATGCATATGCAAGATTTGACAAGGAATGAAAGAACCTGGCCTCAACTTGGAAATCCAAGTGTGCCACTGGAAAGGTGAGATGAAATCGCTTGAAAACGATATAAAAACGCCGGAATCGGAGTCACGGTTTGGAAATGGCAAGCAATTCAAATATGGCACCGGTCTACTATATACAGCAAGTAGCCATCTAAATGCAACAAGATGAAGATGCTACAGCACTCAAACATGGCAACAAAAAACATGGCAAGGACCCATTCATGATGCTTAACAAAGGAGGAACACTGAGCTACGGCCAATTCATCCATTAACAGGTTCAAACAAGCATGGCAAAAGTGCATTTGGTAAACAGATTCCAGACTTAGTGAAATTAACACTTGTCTGGAATTTCAGATCAGGTAGCATACTTTGGAGCACGAAAACTATATGCTACAGAGCCTGAACATGGCAAAGTAAAGCATGGCATGGAGCAACTCAAAGAGCTTAACAAAAGTCCCTTAGTGACCTTGAGCCAAAAGGGATCATAAAATACATTTGCAAGCATGTGAACATGGAAAAAACATAATCAGATCACAGACTTAGTGAAAACTGGAGCATGCAAATCAGATATCAAGTAGGCATCTTTACGAGCTCGATGCACTCACTACAGAGCATGTCATGACAATCTAAGTATACACCCATCGATAATACACATTATACAAGCTAGACATGGCAAGAACAATAACATAGCATGCATGGATCAACTACAACATCCTCGGCAAAATTCGCTAACATGTAGACAATCTGCCCAGATTCACGAAATAGCAAAAGTAGAGCTCGATTGACTCAAGCTAGGGTGCTCCATAATTGCAAACAAAGACATGGATGGATAGAGAACTACAAGAATAACAAATCATCCTTACTGATCATCCTCAAAAGAGGCATGGATCACTAGGAAACAACATGAACATATGGCATATTGAAATAAACAGATCAAGGACTTAGTGGAATTGTTAACTCCCTGTAATTAGCATTAACGAATGCTCCACTTTGCAAGCTTGTGCTAGTCACCACACACATCACAAAAATACATAGGTTGCACCTCTGGATAGATGGAAAAGCATATAACAAAACTCATGTAGAGCTCAGGGGCATATCATGCACACAATAATCATGGCAAAAATGTCAAATATCTAATTGGAGGAGCAGATCTGATAATTATCCCAAATAGCACTCTTCCAACAGCATTTCGGGCGTCAAGATGAACTCAAATGAAAATGATGCAATGAGATGAAATGATGTGCTCTCTGAGACGAACATTTCGATATGCTACATGCCCAAAATGGAGCTACGGATGCAAAGTTATAGCATGATGAAAAACGCAATTTAGTTAGGGTTTCGAGGGAAGTCAACCCTTCGGGATCCAGATCCAGATCTGGCACTGTAGTTGCACGGACGCCGAAGATGGCCGGAAATGAAGATGGGTCGCCGGAGTGGACGCGGAGGCGGCGGATCCGGTGCGGGGCGACGCCGGGGAGGTCGGAGACGGCCGGAGGAGGTCGGCGGCTCGCGGTGGGGCGGCGC
>NC_057803.1:106380510-106389934 GCF_018294505.1 Triticum aestivum
GCCGGGCGCGAGGGAGAGGCGGCAGGGCGACGTGGGCCTTGGGGGCCCTGAGCGGGCCTGGCGGGCCTCGGGCGGCGGCGGCGATGTGGGGCTCCCGCGCGCCACGTGTCGAGCTGCAATTGGCGTGGGCCGGCGGCAGACGTGTCCGGCTAGGTTTCGGACACATCCGGCGGCTGGAGAGGAGCGGGGCTAGGGTTTGGAAGGAGGGGATCCGGAATTTCGAGAGGGTGGTCTTTAAATAGGCATAGAGGGAGCTAGGAGAGTCCAAATGAGGTGCGGTTTTCGGCCACGCGATCGTGATCTAATGCTCTAGATGATGGAGAGGGTTTTGGTGGGTTTTGGGCCAACTTGGAGGGGTGTTGGGCTGCAACACACACGAGGCCTTTTTGGTCCCTCGGTTAACCGTTGGAGCATCAAACGAAGTCCAAATGGTATGAAACTTGACAGGCGGTCTACCGGTAGTAAACCAAGGCCGCTTGGCAGGTCTCGGTCCAATCCGGAAATGTTTAATCCCCACATACGAAAGAAATGTAGAAATGACCACCGGAGGAGAACGGAGCGCCAGAATGCAAAACGGACAACGGGGAAAATGCTCGAATGCATGAGACGAACACGAACACGAATGCAAATGCAATGCACATGATGACATGATATGAGATGCCTGACAACGACAACAACACACGGAGACAAAAACCCAAACCCGAGAAAATATAATAACTTTATGCTGGAAACAGCAAGAGTTGGATTACATATTGGGTGAATCATATCCGGGGTGTTACAACACTCCACCACTACGAAAGGATCTCGTCCTGAGATCTAGGACTGAAAGAACGCCAGGTACTCAAAACGAAGGTGATCCTCGCGTTCCCAGGTGGCTTCACGGTCGGAATGGTGTGACCACTTGACTTTGAGGAATTTGATTGACTTGTTGCGAGTCTTGCGTTCAGTCTCTTCAAGAATTGCAATGGGGTGCTCATGATAAGAGAGATCTTCTTGGAGCTCAATGTCTTCGAAGTTGACGGTGCGGTCAGGAGTCTTGAAGCACTTTCGGAGCTGAGAGACATGGAACACGTCATGCACATTTGCAAAGTTTGAAGGAAGCTCAAGTTGATAGGAGAGGCCGCCTCTCTTGCTGACGATCTTGAAAGGTCCCACGTATCTAGGGGAAAGCTTCCCTTTGATACCGAAGCGACGAGTACCTTTCATTGGAGAGACGCGGAGGTAAACATGATCTCCGATCTCGAAAGCCAAATCACGGTGCTTACTATCATAGTAGCTCTTCTGGCGGGATTGGGCTGCTTTGAGGTTATCTCGAATGACTTTACACATTTCCTCTGCCTCTGTGATTAAGTCATTACCCAGAAGCTGACGTTTACCGGTTTCAGACCAGTTGAGAGGGGTACGACACTTCCTGCCATACAGAATTTCGAATGGGGCCTTGCCCGAACTTGCTTGAAAATTGTTGTTGTAGGAGAATTCAGCATATGGAAGACAATCCTCCCACTTCATGCCGAAAGAGATCACACAAGCCCTGAGCATATCTTCAAGAATCTGGTTAACATGCTCGACTTGACCGCTAGTTTGAGAATGGAAAGCTGTGCTGAAGCGGATGTTGGTGCCCATGGCCTTCTGAAAAGAATCCCAAAACTTGGAGGTAAAGATGCTGCCACGGTCTGAAGAGATCACCTGAGGAATACCGTGCAGAGAGACAATCCGAGAGGTGTAGAGCTCCGCCAATTGAGCTGCAGTGATTGACTCTTTGATAGGCAAAAAGTGAGCCACTTTAGTGAGTTTGTCGATGACAACGAATATAGCATCATTGCCACGCTTGGACTTTGGAAACCCAGTCACGAAGTCCATCTCAATGTGGTCAAACTTCCATTCTGGAATGGCAAGAGGTTGGAGGAGACCAGCTGGCCTTTGGTGTTATGCCTTCACTCTTCTGCAGACATCACACTCATTCACGAACTGAGCAATCTCGCGCTTCATTCGAGTCCACCAATAAGCCTGCTTGAGATCCTGATACATCTTCGTGCTCCCAGGGTGGATGGAGAGGAGTGAATTGTGAGACTCGTTCATGATCACTTTACGAAGGTCACCTTTGGGCACAACAATACGATCCTCAAAGAAGAGAGTATCCTTGTCATCAAGGCGGTAGCACTTGTACTTGGGTTGGCTCTTGGCAATCCCAATCTTCACCTTCTTCACCATAGCATCAAGAAGTTGAGCCTCGCGAATCTGGTCTTCCAAGGTAGGAAAGACTTGAAGGTTGGCGAGGAAACCTTGAGGAACAACTTGCAGATTGAGTTTGCGGAAAGCTTCACAAAGCTTGGGTTGATAAGGCTTGAGAATCAGACTGTTGCAATAAGCCTTCCTGCTCAATGCGTCAGCAATCACATTGGCCTTGCCTGGAGTATACTCGATACTCGGATTATACTCTTGAATCATTTTGATCCATCGAGTCTGCCTGAGGTTGAGATTAGGCTGAGTGAAGATGTACTTTAGACTCTTGTGGTCAGTGAAGATGTCCACTTTTCTTCCCAATAAGAGATGTCTCCAAGTCAAAAGAGCATGCACAACTGCCGCCAACTCGAGGTCATGAGTGGGGTAGTTCTTCTCGTTGGGCTTCAACTGGCGAGAGGTATAAGCCACAACTTTCTTTTCTTGCATCAACACTGCACCAAGACCTTGGAGAGAGGCATCGCAGAAGACCTCGAATGGTTTGGATTCATCAGGAGGAGTCAGAACTGGAGCAGTGACCAATTTCTCTTTCAAAGTGTTGAAAGCAATGACACACTCCGGAGACCAAACGTACTTAACGTGCTTCTGGAGAAGATTTGAGAGAGGCTTCGCGATCTTTGAAAAGTTTTCAACGAACCTTCGACAGTAGCTTGCGAGACCGAGGATGCTACGGAGTTGCTTCACGTTCTGAGGTGGTTCCCAATTCAAAATTGCAGACACCTTCTCAGGATTCACCGCGATGCCCTTGGCAGAGATGATATGACCAAGATAAAGAACCTCATCGAGCCAAAATTCGCACTTGGAGAACTTGGCGTAGAACTGGTGTTCCCTCAGCTTATTGAGTACCAAACGCAAGTGCTTGGCATGATCTTCCTTGTTCTTCGAAAAGACCAGAATGTCGTCGAGATAGACCAAAACGAAGTCATTGGTGTAGGCGTTGAAGATGAAGTTCATCATGCGAGAGAAAGTCGGAGGAGCGTTGACGAGGCAAAAAGACATGACAATGTATTCATATGAACCATAGCTTGTCTTGAAAGCCGTCTTGGGAATATCTTGCTCACGGATTTGAATCTGATGATAACCCATACGGAGATCCAGCTTGGAGAATACTTGGGCACCTTTGAGTTGTTCGAACAGCTCATTGATGTTGGGAAGTGGGTATTTGTTCTTGATGGTCTTCTTGTTCAATGGACGGTAATCAACACAAAGCCGGTCCGTTCCATCCTTCTTCTTCACAAAAAAGAACACCACAACTCCATGGAGAAGAACTAGGTCGGATGAGACCCATTCTATCTTGAATATCGAGTTGCTTCTTCAGCTCCTTCAACTCTTCAGGTCCGAGCTTGTAGGCACGCTTGCACACTGGTTCCGTGCCAGGCTCAAGATCAATGACGAATTCAACTGGCCAGTGCGGAGGCATTCCTAGAAGCTCTTCTGGAAAGACATCTTGATATTCGCAAACGACTGGGATTTGCGAGATAGCATCCAGTTCACCCTTCTCATTGAGAGAAAACAGACGAATGGTATCGTCACGAGCGGCAAAGACAATTACATCCTTAAATGAATGAGTCAATTGAATCTGCCTGGCTGCATAATCAAGAGGCGCCTTGTGCTTAGAAAGCCAATCCATTCCGAGAATAAGAACAATATCCGAGTTACCAAGAACCACCGGAGAAGAAAGAAACTTGTAATCGCCCAACGTGATAGAGACATCCGGGACGCAATTGTTAGAAGTCATTTTCTTACCCGAAGACACAATCTTCAACGGTACAGGAATCCTTTCGGTCACAAAATCATGCTTGGCAACAAATGGTGTTGAAATAAAAGAAAGCGATGCACCACTGTCAAAAAGAACTTTAGCTGGAATATCGTTAACAGGAAGGTTACCCATGATGGGATCTGGCGAGTCCTCTACCTAAGCTGCATTCAGCAAGTTGACCTTGGCGTGCTTGGGGTTATGCTTGACCACAACTGTACTTGCTGATCTCACAGGAGGAGGAGGAGGGAGACGCCTCTGATTGAAGCATTTGTTGGCATAGTGACCCTTCTGTTGGCACTTGTTGCACGTGACCTCTGAAAGCGGACGGTGATACGGAGCACTTGATCTTGGAGCTTGAGACGAAGTCTTGTTCTGAAAGCCAGGGTTGGGTGGGTGGGAAGATCCACTGCCACCTTTGCTCTTCTGATATGGCTGACGGAACGGAGGAGGAGGAAGCCAATACTTCTGCTGCTTGTCCACTTGATTAGAGGAAGAAGGAGTAGCATCTCTGACTCGCTTCTTGGAAGCATCACACCTCAGTTGAGCAGCCTCTTGCTTCAATGCCATGTTGTAGAAATCATCATACCTCAAGGGCTCAAAGAGAACAAGAGCTAGCTGGATTTCTTCTCTGAGACCACCCCTGAACTGGTATATCATGCTCTTCTCGTCAGGGACGTCATGCTTAGCAAAGCGGGCAAGCTTCCGAAACAACTTGTTGTAGTCATAGACAGACAAAGAGCCTTGCTTTAGGTTGCGGAATTCCTCACGCTTGCTTTCGACCACACTCTGAGGAATATGATGAGCTTTGAAGTCTTGATGGAATTCATCCCAAGTAATCACACGGCCTCCTCTGGAATCCTTGTACTACTGGAACCATTCTGCAGCTTGGTCTTTGAGTTGGAAGGAAGCAAACTTGATGAAGTCCTCAGGCCTGACGTTACTGCACTCCAAATGCTTGCACACATCCACGAGCCAATCGTCAGCATCAGTTGCCTCAGCACAATTGCTGAAAGTCTATGGCCCGTTAGCAAGGAACTGGTTGAGTGTAGCGAAGTGATTCTGATTGTTGCCTTGGTTGCCTTGATTTGCTTGATTGCTCTCTTGAAGAATTTGCATGATCAACTGCGTGTTTGCATTGGTTGCGGCCATCACAGCTTGCCATGCCTCTGGAGGAGGTAGAGGTGGTGGCGGATCCTGATTCTGATTCTGATTGCTGCTCTTAGCGGGAGCCATCCTGAAGAGGTTGACACCCATTAGCACATTGATAGGCATTATTGAAGCTGAATCCAACGAAATGAAAATTGCAACATATAGTCTTCACATCCGAACAAAATGAACGAATGCATTCCACTTGAAATGGTCACATATCCATAAATTGAGAAGCCACTTAGAATTTAGGTAGGGGAATAAATCAACAAGGTACGGAGCAAGAACGAATACTCGGTAAGAAATCCCAATCTCAAACCAAATATCCGTGGAAGAAGAACTAGAGCTACAAGAATTCCCACCTATGAAACTCCCGAACCTTTCCGGTTATGCAATCAGGTGTTGGGGATACAGGGGAAGCATAATATCTCACCCAAATCTAGCAAATCCTACATCTAGCTGTATCCATCCTTAAACACATAGCCGAGAAAACTTCAGAAACCATCTACCTCAAACTTCGAAAAGCATCCGTTATACAAGTTATGGCGATACTCCCGAACTCCCGCCCCAGTACTGGGTGGCGTCGAGGTTATCTCACCAACGAACTGCATAAAATAGATTTTTGACATCGGCGTACTAAACTCAGGTATTCCAGAACTGCAACGATAAAATTGTGACGATAACACCTCGGAGCTCAACACCCCGGGACACTGCCACAACCCCTAAAGACAGGAGGCACCAAGCACAATGTTCTCGTCACAAAACCATCGGAACGATTCCAAGATCCACGCGTGATCCTAAATTTTTTAGTGAAATTTGAGAAGAGAAGAGTCAAAACTCTACATCAGGATGCCTTACCAGAGTGATGAGGAGGCTGGGGAGTAAAAAGAATTCCTAAACTCTCCGATATATAATTCCTAAATGACTCAAAACATTTTTCTAGACACAACTCGGCCGCTAAAAACGATCAAGCAGTGGGGGCACCTAAGGTCGGGGAAGGCTCTGATACCAACTTGTAACGCCCTCGATGCGGCTATATCTCCTACGTGTCGAGGCACGACTTAGAGGCATAACCGCATCGAAAGCAATGTCGCAAGTTAGGCAATCTTCACAACATCCCATGTAATATATAGATAATAAAAGGGGAGATACATAGTTGGCTTACACTCGCCACGTCAATCAAAGTACATAAATAGCATTACATCAATCAAACACTCATGGCCCGACCATGGCGCCAAAATAAAAGATAAACCCAACATGCGACACGGTCCCGATCGCCCCAACAGGGCACCACTACTGATCATTAGGGAAAGACACATAGTAACGGCGTGAGTCCTCGTCGAACTCCCACTTGAGCTCAAGCGCATCATCTGGAATGGAGTCATCATGCCCTGCATCTGGTTTGGAAGTAATCTGTAAGCCACAGGGACTCAGCAATCTCGCACCCTCGCGATCAAGACTATTTAAGCTTATAGGTAAGGAAAGGTACAATATGTGGAGCTGCAGCAAGCGACTAGCATATATGGTGGCTAACCTGTTCGCAAAAGAGAGCGAGAAGAGAAGGCGAAGCGCGGACGAACAACTAGAGAACAACCTGCGGCAAGCATTACTCCAACACCGTGTTCGCTTCCCGGACTCCGCCGAGAAGAGACCATCACGGTAACTCACACAGTTGATTCATTTTAATTAAGTTAAGGTTCAAGTTATCTACAACCGGACATTAACAAATTCCCATCTGCCCATAACCGCGGGCATGACTTTCGAAAGTTCAAATCCCTGCAGGGGAGTCCCAACTTAGCCCATGACAAACTCTCATGGTCAACGAGGGAATAGACCTTCTCCCGAGACATTCCGATCAGACTCGGTATCCCGGTTCTACAAGACACTTCGACAAGTTAAAACAAATCCAGCAACACCACCCAAATGTGCCGACAAATCCCGATAGGAGCTGCACATATCTCGTTCTCAGGGCACACTCAGATGAACACTACGTACAACTAAAACCAACCCTCGAGTTGCCCCGAGGTGGCGCTGCAAGTGGCTCTATTTGGACCAACACTCAGAGGGGTTTTAAAATAAGATGACCCTCGGGCTCCGGAAACCCAAGGGAAAAAGAGGCTAGGTGGCAAATGGTAAAACCAAGGTTGGGCATTGCTGGAAAAGCTTTAATCAAGGCGAACTATCAAGGGGTTCCCATTATCACCCAACCGCGTAAGGAACACAAAATCTGGGAACATAACACCGATATGACGGAAACTAGGGCAGCAAGAGTGGAACGAAACACTAGGCGAGAGGCCGAGCCTTCCACCCTTTACCAAGTATATAGATGCATTAAGATAACAAGATAATATAATGATATCCCAACAAGTAAATAATGTTCCAATAAGGAACGGCCTCCAATCTTCACCTGCAACTAGCAACGCTATAAGAGGGGCTGAGCAAAGTGGTAACATAGCCAATCAACGGTTTGCTAGGACATGGTGGGTTAGAGGTTTGACATGGCAAATAGGGAGGCATGATAAGCAAGTGGTAGGCATCATAGCATAGGCATAGCAAAAGAGCGAGCATCTAGCGAAGCAAAGATAGAAGTGATTTCGAGGGTATGATCATCTTGCCTGCAAAGTTGTCAGAGTTGACTGGATCCTCGAAAGCAAACTCAACGGGCTCCTCGTTAGCGAACTCGTCTCCTGGCTCTACCCAAACAAGACAAACAAGCAACAAGGACACAATCAACCACGTGCAAAGCTCAAACAACATGATGCAAACATGGTATGCTATACGGGATGCGATATGTGATGCATATGCAAGATTTGACAAGGAATGAAAGAACCTGGCCTCAACTTGGAAATCCAAGTATGCCACTGGAAAGGTGAGATGAAATCGCTTGAAAACTATATAAAGAACGCCGGAATTGTAGTCATGGTTTGGAAATGGCAAGCAATTCAAATATGGCACCGGTCTGCGATATACAGCAAGTAGTCATCTAAATGCAACAAGACGAACATGCTACAACACTTAAAAATGGCAACAAAATACATGGAAGGGATCCATTCATGATGCTTAACAAAAGAGGAACACTGAGCTACGGCCAATTCATCCATTAACAGGTTCAAACAAGCATGGCAAAAGTGCATTTGGTAAACAGATTGCAGACTTAGTGAAATTAACACTTGTCTGGAATTTCAGATCAGGTTGCACACTTTGGAGCATGAAAACTATATGCTACAGAGCCTGAACATGGCAAAGTAAAGCATGGCACGGAGCAACTCAAAGAGCTTAACAAAAGTCCCTTAATGACCTTGAGCCAAAAGTGATCAAAAAATACATTTGCAAGCATGTGAACATGGCAAAAACATAATCAGATCACAGACTTAGTGAAAAACTGGAACATGCAAATCAGATATCAAGTAGGCATGTTTACGAGCTCGATGCACTCACTACAGAGCAAGGCATGACAATCTAAGCATACACCCATCAAGAATACACATTATGCAAGCTAGACATGGCAAGAACAATAACATAGCATGCATGGATCAACGACAACATCCTCGGCAAAATCGCTAACAAGTAGACAATCTGCCCAGATTCACGAAATAGTAAAAGTAGAGCTCGATTGACTCAAGCTAGGGTGCTCCATAATTGCAAACAAAGACGTGGATGGATAAAGCACTACAAGAATAACAAAACATCCTTACTATCATCCTCAAAAGAGGCACGGATCACTAGGAAACAACATGAACATATGGCATTTTGAAATAAAAAGATCAAGGACTTTGTGGAATTGCTAAGCCCTGAAATCAGCATTAACGAATGCTCCACTTTGCAAGCTTGTGCTAGTCACCACACATCACAAAAATACATGGGTTGCACCTCTGGATAGATGGCAAAGCATATAACAAAACTCATATAGAGCTCAGGGGCATATCATGCACACAATAATCATGGCAAAAATGTCAAATATCTAATTGGAGCAGCAGATCTGACAATTATCCCAAATAGCACTCTCCCAACAGCATTTCGGGCATCAAGATGAACTCAAATGAAAATGATGCAATGAGATGAAATGAGGTGCTCTCTGAGATGAACATTTCGATATGCTATATGCCCAAAACGGAGCTACGGATGCAAATTTATAGCACGATGAAAAACACAATTTAGTTAGGGTTTCGAGGGAAGTCAACCCTTCGGGGTCCAGATCTGTAGTTGCACGGACGCCGAAGATGGCCGGAAAAGGAGATGGGCCGCCGGAGTGGACGCGGAGGCGGCGGATCCGGTGCG